>NC_056433.1:60663364-60713364 GCF_018296145.1 Oncorhynchus tshawytscha | reverse complement strand
TTATGCGCCCTCCAGGAAAGCTCGAGCCTTCTGCTCCTGCAGCTCCCTGAGCTGCGCCTTTAGGGCTGCGAATCTCTCCCAGTCAATTGACCCGCCGAGGTTGCCTGCCTCGTACTCAAGTTCAATTAACCTTTGGATACGATCCACCTCCCTCCTTTCCTCCCTTTTTTTCCTTTTACAATATCCTATTATAAAAGCCCTAATTCTCACCTTCACTAAATCCCACCACTCTAACACCCCCTCGCACATGGACCGGAGGCCGTCAACCCTCCGAAAGAAACAAAAAAATGCATCAACGAAAGCCTGCTCCTCCAGTATATCCCGGTCTAGCTTCCAGTACCCCCTACCGAAGAGGCAGACTGGCGACCCCACCTGCAGGAACACCCCGTCGTGATCCGTGAAGAACACAGGCAACAGGCGCCCAGACAACTGACCCAAAGACCTGGATACAAAAATGTAGTCGAGCCTCCGCGCAACCCCCCTGGAGTTGCGCCATGTAGGACCGACCAATGCCGGAGTAGTGTGCAGGCCACCATCAACCAGACCATGGCAAGCCATGAGCCCAGTGATGGCACCCGCACTACTATCACCGCCTACCCCTAAATCTATATTAAAATCCCCTCCTATCACCAAGTGCCTGTTTGTAACACACAGGGGCGCCAGACAGTCCACCATCTCCCTCCTGTCTGCCGCCACCTGTGGTCCATACACCCCAATTAACCTATATCTAACTTCCCTGTACACTACATCTATCCCCATTACTCTACCCTGCATTACAACAAAAGTGCTCTCTACCTTAACCTCTCTATTCCCACACAAAATTCCTACTCCTGTAGAGTGCACCCCTCCTATGCCCCAAAAAGATTTCCCCTTATCCCACTCCCTCCTAAATCTACATACATCCCCACCATCCCTCAGGTGAACCTCCTGTAAAAAACAAAAATCAAACCCCACACCCTCTAAAAAATTAAACACTGCCCTTCTTTTAATAAAATCCCTCAAACCCCTTACATTTAAACTAAACAATTTAACAGAAATACTCATTAACTTTAATTATTTACAAACAAAACAAAACACTCAACAATTAAACCCCAAAACCCAAATAAAAACAGGAGACTCACCCGATGCTCCCCTGGTCCATCTCAACCGGCGGGGACGTCCTCTCCTCTCCTGACGCCCCCCCGTCCTCCTCCATCCCTCCAACCCAGGATGCAGGCAGTGTGTTAGGCCGAGTGGCCTGCATCCTGGGTTCCTCTCCCCCACCCTCCAAACCCCCCTCCCTATCTGCCTCGGGGCTGAACGTAGGGGATCCCATCTCCCCAAACAGGAGTTGAGATCCCTCTAACGAACAGCCCACTGACCCCTCACTGGACTCCTCCTCCCTAATTTGTGAGGGGCTGAGGCAAACAGGGAGGCCAATGAAACCCCCCCCCCCCCCGCTGATCTCTTAGCCCCCCTCCCCCCCCACCCCCCCCCCCTCTCACTCCCTGCCCGACTTCCCCTCTTCTTCCCCTTCTTCTTTGGTGAAGGAGGTAGCGGGGAGACATAATGTCCCTTCCCCGCTAACTCCTCCACCAATTCCCTTGTCTCGTCCTCGAGGAAGTCCGGCAGGCTGTCCCCCACTCCCTCCCCCCACCTCCCCCTCCCACCCCCCCCCCCCACCACCACCCCTCCCTCCTTCCCCATCACTGTCACCGTTCCTCTTCCACTCCTTCTTGCACCACTGTCCACTCTCCCTCTCTCCTTCTCCAACTCCTTCCCGTTCTTCCGCTTCTTCCGCCTTCTTTTTTCTTCTTCTCCTTCTTTTTCCTTCTTTCCATCTTCTCCTCTTCCTTCTCGCCTTCTCTCTTCCTTCTTCCCATCTTCTTCCTGCGTCTTCTTTTCCCCTGTGCCATCCATGCAATCCGCACGCGTCCTTTCTTTCCTCCCCCCATCCCCCGCTCCCCCCCCAGCTGCAGACGCGTATGACCTGTGACGAGCCGGGCAATCACGCCACAGGTGTGCTCTCGAGCCACACCCGTGGCAAGCCTTGGGCTCGTCACAATCCTTGGCCTCGTGCTCTCCCGATCCACAAAACGACACTTCATGGTGCTGCACGAGGCCAGGATATGTCCATAGGCCATACAGCGCCTGCAAAACGGAGGCTGACGGGCATAGAATAATGTCCCCCTGTCAGCCCCCAGGGAGAACATCGCCGGAGGATGGAGGTATCCATCCACACTCTTCGGGGACTCCCTGAGTAACGCCTGGAAGCCTCTTCTCCCGTTCCAGAAACCCAGGGAGTCCCTGAGGTACCTTGCTGAGGAGACACCGTCCATATATCTCCCCAGAAAGGCCCTCACCTCTTCATCCTTCACATGCGGATTGTACATGTTTACGGTGACCACCCTGAAGTTGGTTCTTGCCAGGCTGGTCACCGCATAATGGCACAGGGGTCCTTTTCTTTCCGCTTCTTTGCCATCTTCATACATCATCATGTTTCTCTTCCTTGTGAAACGTCACATCAAAACCCTTTTCATTTGGGTTGCCTTGGAGGCAGAGCACATCCTTCACCTTCAGTTGAGGCATCCCATCAATATGGTCCTTCCAAAAAGTTTCCCCCCCATGGCTCCTTCTCCTTTTCGATCCATGAAAATCTTACGGTATTTGCTATACCAATCCCCTGGAACCAACCTGGTTTGCTTGTTCTCCTCACGGATTCATTTTTCTTCTTCAAAAAAAATAAAACTTCAAAATAAAACTGAGAAGCAAAAAAAAAATTGGGTTTAAAAAATTCACCTCCTTCCTCCCTATCTTCCTTCGACCTTTGGCTCAGCGGGCTCTAGGACACCTCGGTGTCAAGCTTGGATCTGAGCCAAAAGGCCGAGATTGAGGTGTTTTGACTAATGTCACGTCTACATGTGGTGAATCGTAAATAGCTTGTTTTAGCTCGTTTAATCTTGCTCTTGTTTGTTTTGAGGTGTTTTGACTAATGTCACGTCTATGCAAATATGGCTAAAATGTGCTTACCAACAACTGTAACAATGTCTTTGAGAGACAAGTGCTCATTGTGCAACTTAATTTGTTTTCAATAAACATAAGGGAAACTATATATTGTTATCAACAACCTAAGCGAACCCTGTCTGTTTTGCCGCATAGTTGCACACGCGTCGGTTTTGATGCTAAACAACCAACCTTATGGAAAGGGGAGACTCTCAAACACGATGGTGTTCCCCATTTTTCTCTACAAACCCCACAAGTGTCAAGGGACTCGTGGTAACCCAGTACAGGTTAAAACAATTACTGGAAGTATGGAAGTAGTTTTGTGCCAACAAAAAAGGGGTTAAATACATGTCAAAAAATATATATATTTCCTGAGATTTCTTATATTGCTTTCTTATATCGATCAAATCAAATGTTATCACTGAATACAACAGGCCTTTCAGTGAAATGCTTACTTACAAGCCCTTAACCAACAATACAATTTAAGAAAAATAAGTGTTAGTAAATACTTTCTTAAAATAAACTGATGTAAAAAATAAATACAATTTTGAATTTAAATTAAAAATAATAAAATAGCAAAAAACAAATAAGAGCAACAATAAAATGATAGTAGCGAGGCTATATACAGGGAGTACCGCTACAGAGTCAATGTGCGGGGGCACAGGTTAGTTGAGGTAATATGTACATGTAGGTAGAGGTAAAGTGACTATGCATAGATAATAAACAGAGTAGCAGCAGTGTAAAAATGGGGGAGGGGCGGGGAGAACAATGCAAATAGTCCGGGTAGCCATTTGATTAGCTGTTCAGGACATAGTCTTGGCACTCTGGTAGGGCTTGTCATGCGGTAGCAGAGAGAACAGTCTATGACTAGGGTAGCTGGAGTCTTTGGCAATTTTTAGGGCCTTCCTCTGACACTGCCTGGAATAGAGGTCCTGGATGGCAGGAAGCTTGACCCCATTGATGTACTGGGCCGTACGCACTACCGTCTGTAGTGCCTTGCGGTCAGAGGCCGAGCAGCTGCCATACCAGGCGGTGATACAACCAGCCATGACTATCGATGGTGCAGCTGTAGAACCTTTTGAGGATCTGAGGACCCTTGCCAAATCTTTTCAGTCTTCTGCGGGGGGAATAGGTGTTGTCGTGCATTCTTCACAACTGTCTTGGTGTGTTTGGAACATGATAGTTTGTTGGTGTTGTGGACACCAAGGAACTTGAAGCTCTCAACCTCCTCCACTACAGCCCAGTCGATGAGAATTGGGAGCGTGCTTGGTCCTCCTTTTCCTGTAGTCCACAATCATCTCCTTTGTCTTAATTACATTAGGGGAGAGGTTGTTATCCTGGCACCACACTGCCAGGTCTCTGACCTCCTCCTTATAGGCCCTCATCGTTGTCGGTGATCAGGCCTACCACTTATTTCGTCAGCAAACTTAATGATGGTGTTGGAGTCATGCCACACAGTCGTGCGTGTACAGGGAGTACAGGAGGTGTCTAAGTACACACCCCTTAGCGGCCCCAGTGTTAAGGATCAGCATGACAGACGTGTTGTTGCCTACTCTTACCACCTGGGGGCGGCCTGTCAGGAACACCAGGTTCCAGTTGCAGAGGGAGGTGTTTAGTCCCAGAGTCCTTAGCTTAGTGATGAGCTTCGTGGGCACTATGGTGTTGAACGCTGAGCTGTAGTCAATGAACAGCATTCTCACATAGCTGTTCCTTTTGTCCAGGTGGGAAAGGGCAGTGTGGAGTGCGATCGAGATTGCGTCATCTGTGGATCTGTTGGGTTGCAGAACGCTGTGGTAGCCACACTGGTTAAGTGTGCCTTGAATTCTAAATAAATCACTGACAGTGTCACCAGCAAAGCACCCCCACACCATCACAACTCGTCCTCCATGCTTCACTGTGGGAACCACACATACGGAGATCATCCGTTTACCTACTCTGCACCTCAAAAAGACCGGGTGGTTGGAAACAAAAATCTAAAATCAGACCAAAGGACAGATTTCCACCGGTCTAATGTCCATTGCTCGCATTTCTTGGCCCAAGCACGTCTCTTCTTATTATTGGTGTCCTTTAGTAGTGGTTTCTTTGCAGCAATTTGACCATGAAGTCCTGATTCACACAGTCTCCTCTAAACAGTTGATGTTGAGATGTGTCTGTTACTTGAACTCTGTGAAGCATTTATTTGGGCTGCAATTTCTGAGGCTGGTAACTCTAATGAACATATCCTCTGCAGCAGAGGTAACTCTGGATCTTCCTTTCCTGTGGCGGTCCTCATGAAAGCTAAATTCATCATAGCGCTTGATGGTTTTTGTGACTGCACTTGAAGAAACTTTCAATGTTCTTGACCTTTTCCCGGATTCATGTCTTAAAGTAATGATGGACTGTCATTTCTCTTTGCTTATTTGAGCTGTTCTTGCCATAATATGGACTTGGTCTTTTACCAAATAGGGCTATCTTTTGTATTCCGCCCCTACCTTGTCACAACACAACTGACTGGCTCAAACACATTAAGAAGAAACTTCTAACAAGGCACACCTGTTAATTGAAATGCATTCCAGGTGACTACCTCATGAAGCTGGTTGAGAGAATGCCAACAGTGTGCAAAGCTGTCAACAAGGCAAAGGGTAGCTACTTTGAAGAATCTCAAATATAAATATCCCATTTTCACTGTTATTCTACAATGTAGGGAATAGTACAAATAAAGAAAAACTCTTGAATGAGTAGGTGTATCCAAAATGTTGACTGCTACATGTGATGGTGAATGCATGCAAAAAGGATATACACCAAATGAGATGTAGAATTTCACTCAGAATGAAATATCACAAAAGGTAAGAATCATTAAATTAATAAATAATCAAACAGATATCAATTGCCAAAGCCAACTCAATCATTTTTTTCTGCCAAGGTAGGATCTACCGGTCATGCGTAGATGGATACAGTTCTGACATTTTTTACATTTTAGTTAACCCTAACCCTTTTCCTAACCTTAACCTACTCCTCCTAACCTGCTACATTAATTATCCTAACCTGCGGCATAATTTCTCTTAACCTGCTTTGAAAACTTTTTTTCAAAAGCTGTATCCCTTCTAGACAAAACCAGATTTACCCTCAATTCTCCTTCTCTTCTGAACCTCTCCTTTCCACTTTGAAGGGTTTTTTTTTTTTTTTTGGGGGCTGGTCCATGAAATGATTTGGTCAAATATAACAGAGTAAAAAGCAAGTTACTTCCTTCAGCAAATACTTGATTAAGAGTACAAGTACAGCCCACTGAACGTAACTAGAAAAGTACTTGTCCCTCCAAAACTTCAAAGAGCAGGATTGGGCCAGGTTCAAACCCATGCCATAATGTGTGGTGGGGTCAGCACCTGTAACCACTGGACCACACAGGCACTGAAGCAACATGACATTTATTCTGACTATTGGTTTCCTTGAAAATATAATAATACAATTGATTTTTTTTAAATTCCCTAACAAAAAATGCATCTACTCCCTATAAATGTCAATTTATTATAATCCACAAAAGACGCCTTGAAGCCTGCATGTAGCCTACAAGGTGAAAAATCTGTCGATGTGCCCTTGAGCAAGGCACTTAACCCTAATTAACTCCAGGGGCACCGTACTAATATGGCTGATCCTGTAAAACAACTCATGTCACTGCACATATCTGGTGTGTGACAAAAATGTTTTAAAGTTTAAATGTTAATGACGCTCAGTGGGCCTGCATTCTAAGATAGAGTACAAACACTGCATCCAGCTGCTGTTGGTAATTCTAAATATTCAATATTCATTCAAATTCTCCAGCTGCAGTATTATTTTCCTCCTGCGATGAAAGGGGCCAAATTAAGATCCGACATCTGTAGTGTGAGTAAATGTTTGCTGCCGACACCAGGCTTATGTTAACAGACATATGCTCAGAGAAATGAATGAGTGACCTGGAGGTATAAAAAAAGCTGTGTGGGAAAATAAACCATTCCAGGAAGGGAAGATGATTCCACACATACTGGAATGGTTTGTTGGTTCTATGAAACTATAGATGTTCCATATAAAATCAAGAATTGACATTCTCTTAATTCAAATGCTGTATAGTCTGAATGTGAGTGATATGTAGATGTGAAGGGGAAGGAATGCCCTATGCGAACTAGAAACCTTAAGACAATCTATCAGAGATGAGCTGAGAGCCTCACAAGGTCACAGACATAGAATGTTAAGGTACAGCTGGAAATGGAGCGGAAACACTGCCCTAACTCAACATTACTATGGTAAAACATGTAAATAACCTCCGCTCTTTCTCCATTTGACATTGGCTCTTTAAGTAATCACTCCCCTTAGTGGAAAGTCAATACTGTTTCTCACCTGTTAAAGCTATAAGTGCCATAAACCCTTGTGCCATGCATCCATTTTTCATAATTTGAGACATTGATCCAAGTTGTGCTATCACCTCTCTCTCTCACGGGTTGTCTCATTGCACAGGCAGACAGACCAATGGCGTTTTAAGTTACCTAGAATATCAGGTCGTCATTTGTGATCATAAGGAATCCAGCCAAAGGACTGGATAGAGTGACATCCTACTGAAGTTTTCAACTATGGTAATTTATCAAGGGCTTGATGGAGACAGACAATATCCCACAGTACATGAACATGAACAACTATATAGTTTCACCCATGAAACGAGGTATTATGAGTGTCTGACTGCATCGGATTCAGATATAAATAGAAAAAAATCCATCAAATATCAAACACATACAGTGCATTCGGAAAGTATTCAGACCCCTTGACTTTTTGCAAATTTTTCTACGATACGGCCTCATTCTAAAATGTATTAAATCATTTTTTCCCCTCATCAATCTACACACAATACCCCATAATGACAAAGCAAAAAGAGGTTTTTAGAAATGTTTACAAGAAACAAACAAACAGAAATATAACATTTACATAAGTATTCAGACCCTTTACTCAGTACTTTGTTGAAGCACCTTTGGCAGAGATTACAACCTCAAGTCTTTTGGGGTATGACGCTACACGCTTGGCATACCGTTCAGGTCTCTCCAGAGACGTTCGATCGGGTTCAAGTCCCGGCTCTGGCTGGGCCACTCAAGGACATTCAGAGACATGTCCCAAAGCCACTCCTTTGTTGTGTTGGCTGTGTGGCAAGGGTCATTGTTCTGTTGGAAGGTGAACCTTCGCCCCAGTCTAAGGTCCTGAGTGCACTCTGGAGCAGGTTTTCAACAAGGATCTCTCTGTACTTTGCTCCGTTCTTTCCCTCGATCCTGACTAGCCTCCCAGTCCCTGCCTCTGAAAAACATCCCCGCAGCATGATGCTGCCACCACCATGCTTCACCATAGGGATAGTGCCAGGTTTCCTCCAGACTTGACGCTTGGCATTCAGGCCAAAGAGTTCAACCTTGGATTTATCAGACCAGATAATCTTGGCTCATGCTCTGAGAGTCCTTTAGGTGCCCTTTGGCAAATTCCAAGGCTGTTATGTGCCTTTTACTGAAGAGTGGCTTCCGCCTGGCCACTCTACCATAAAGGCCTGATGTTCTTGGGGACCTTTTGTATTTGTTTTATTTAACCTTTGTTTAACTGTTTCGATGGTGCAGGCATTTTTTGGTACCTTCCCCAGATCTGTGCCTCGACACAATCCTGTCTCTGAGCTCCACGGACAATTCCTTCTAACTCATGGCTTGGCTTTTGCTCTGACATGCAGTGTCAACTTTGGGACCTCAAATATACAGGTGTGTGCCTTTCCAAATCTGTCCAATCACTTGAAGTTACCACAGGTGGACTCCATTCAAGTTGTAGAAACATCTCAAGGATGAGCAATGGAAACAGGATGCACCTGAGCTCAATTTCGAATAGCAAAGTGTCTGAATACTTATGTAAATAAGGTATGTTTTTTTATTTGTAATACATTTGCAAAAATGTCTAAAAACCTGTTTTCACTTTGCCATTATGGGGCATTGTGTTTAGATTGATGAAGATTTTTTTTATTTAATCCATTTTAGAATAAGGCTGTAACGTAACAAAATGTGGAAAAAGTGAAGGGGTCTGAATACTTTCCGAATGCACTGTACCTGACATTCAGGGACAATATTTATTTTATAGTCAAAACTGATTCCATTCATGTAATGATTCATATGGTGTGGACCACAGAGACTATATGACTCTGGAATAGATCTCAACTGAAATCATCTCACTTAGCCCTCAGTCGTACATTTTAATGATCAAAGATCGTACTTTATGGAGAATTGTCCTCTGGTCTGATGTAACAAAAATAGAACTGTTTGGCCATAATGACCATCATTATGTTTGTAGGGAAAAGGGGAGGCTTGCAAGCTGAAGAACACCATCCCAACCGTGTAGCACGTGGGTGGCAGCATCATGTTGTGGGGGTGCTTTGCTGCAGGAGGAACTGGTGCACATTCACAAAATAGATGGCATCATGAGGAGGAGCATTATGTGGATATATTGAAGCAACATCCGTCAGGAAGTTAAAGCTTGGTCGCAAATGGGTCTTCCAAATGGACAATGACACCAAGCATACTTCCAAAGTTGTGGCAAAATGTCAATGTACTGGAGTGGCCATCACAAAGCTCTACACCTCAATCCTATAGAAAATTTGTGGGCAGAACTGAAAAAGTGTGTGCGAGCAAGGAGGCCTACAAACCTGACTCAGTTACACAAGCTCTGTCAGGAGGAATGGGAAGGCTACCCGAAACGTTTGACCCAAGTTAAACAATATCAAGGCAATGCTACCAAATACTAATTGAGTGTATGTAAACCTCTGATCCACTGGGAATCTGATGAAAGAAATAAAAGCTGAAATAAATAATTCTCTCCACTATTATTCTGACATTTCAAATTCTTAAAATAAGGTGGTGATCCTAACTGACCTAAAACAGGGCATTTTTACTAGGATTAAATGTCAGGAATTGTGAAAAGCTGAGTTTAAATGTATTTGGCTAAGGGGTATGTAATCTTCTGACTTCAACTGTATGTATGAATTTATTTAGCAATGCTCACGCACACAATACGAGCAGTTTTGTTCAGCATGTTAGGCTCTGGTCTGTCCAAGGAGTGAGGATAAACGGCATGTTGGCATGTTCTTTGCAATCCACTTCATGTTTTAATTATTACTTTGGGTGTACGGTCACTGTTTTTTCAAGTGTTCAACAAGGGTCGGGGAAAAATATACACTACCTGTCAAAAGTTTTACAACACCTTCTCATTTAAGGGTTTTTATTTTTACTATTTTCTACCTTGTAAAATAATAGTGAAGACCTCAAAACTAGAAAATAACACATATGGAATCATGTAGTAACCACAAAAGTGTTAAACAAAATCAAAATCTAATTTAGATTTGAGATTCTTCAAAAAGCCACCCTTTGCCTTGATGACAGCTTTGCACATTCTTGGCATTCTCTCAACCAGCTTCACCTGACATGCTTTTCCAACAATTTTGAAGGAGTTCCCACATACGCTGAGCACTTGTTGGCTGCTTTTCCTTTACTCTGTGGTCCGACTCATCCCAAACCATCTCAATTTGGTTGAAGTCGGGGAAATGTGGAGGCCAGGTAATCTGATGCAGCACTCCATCACTCTCCTTCTTGGTAAAATAGCCCTTACGGAGCCTGGAGGTGTGTTTTGGGTCATTGTCCTGTTGAAAAACAAATGGTAGTCCCACTAAGCGCAAACCAGGATGGGATGGCGTATCGCTGCAGAATGCTGTGATAGCCATGCGGGTTAAGTGTACCTTGAATTCTAAATTAATCACAGTCTCACCAGCAACCCCACACTATAACATCTCCTCCTCTATGCTTTACTGTGGGAAATACAGATGCGGAGATCATCCGTTCACCCACACCGTGTCTCACAAAGACAAAGGTTGGAACCAAAAATGTCCAATTCGGACTCCAGACCAAAGGACAAATTTCCAACGGTCTAATGTCCATAGCTCGTGTTTCTTGGCCCAAGCAAGTCTCTTCTTCGCATTGGTGTCCTTTAGTAGTGGTTTCATTGCAGCAATTCGACCATGAAGGCCTGATCCACACAGTTTCCTCTGAACTGTTGATGTTGAGATGTCTCTGTTACTTTAACTCTGAAGCATTTATTTGGGCTGGTAACTGGCTGGTAACTCTAATGAACATATCCTCTGCATCAGAGGTAACTTCCTTTCCTGTGGCGGTTCTCATGAGAGCCAGTTTCATCATAGCGCTTGATGGTTTTTGTGACTGCACTTGAAGAAACTTGAAATGTTCCGTATTGACTGACCTTCATGTCTTAAAGTAATGATGAACTGTCGTTTCTCTTTGCTTATTTGAGCTGTTCCTGTCATTATATGGACTTGGTCTGTTACCAAATAGGGCTATCTTCTGTATCTCCCCCCACCCCACCCACACACACCTTGTCACAACACAACTGGTTGGGTCAGACGCATTAAGAAGGAAAGAATTTCCACAAATTAACTTTTAAGAAGGCACACCTGTTAATTGAAATGCATTCCAGGTGACTACCTCATGAAGCTGGTTGAAAGAATGCCAAGAGTGTGCAAAGCTGTCATCAAGGCAAGGGGTGGCTATTTGAAGAATCTCCAAAATAAAAATTGATTTAGACTTGTTTAACACTTTCTTGGTTACTACATGATTCCATATGTGTTATTTCATAGTTTTAATGTATTCACTATTATTCTACAATGTAGAAAATAGTACACATAAAAACAACCCCTTCTAAAACTTTTGACCGGTAGTGTAGGTAACACTTCATTTTAAAGGGTCCTTATTACCTCCTTATTACACATGTAATTACACTAACAAATATTGTTGTTAATTTAATATCTGTAGTTACATTGTAATAACAACATAACTGGTGGTAATTGCAGTCTGTCATTACAGAGCTATAAGAACATGCTTGTTACCATGCTTGTTACAAATTCACCAATTTAGCGTTAAGTTTCTTCTCAGCTGCATCTGATTCAGTAATAACTGTCACAAGGTTGTAATCTCATGGACAGATGCGCTATGTGTCCGAGAAGGTTATAATAAAAAAATACTTATAATTAATGTGTACATTACCCATTATGACAACCTGAAATTCCTTGCCATCCAAGTGAGGATAAACCCATTAGTACAACACAGAGTACATGTAATATCTGCATAAGTACAATGTAATTACTAGTTGTTACACAGGCTTTAGCTACTTAAAATGAAGTGTATCTTGAGGGCTACTTACTTGTAATTAATGAGTGCTTATATAGTACATTGCCCATCCTGACAACCTGGCCCTCATTTTAAGGCTTCTGGAAGCACCATCTAAGTGGGAGGATAATCACACTAGTTCACCACAGATTAAATGTAATATCTGCATAAACACAATGTAATTACTAGGTGTTACACAGGATTTAGCTACTTAAAATGAAGTGTATCTTGAAGGCTACTTACTTGTAATTAATGTGTGCTTATATAGTGCATTACTCATCTTGACAACCTGGCCCTTATTTTACAGCTTCCAGAAGCACCACCGAAGTGAGAAAATAAACACACAAGTACACATTCATAATATGTTGGAACATTTCTTCAGGGACTTGATTCCATTCAGCCACAAGTGCATTAGTGGGGTCGGACACTGATGTTGGGCGATTAAGACTGGCTTGCAGTTGGCGTTCCAATTCATCCTAAAGGTGTTCGAGGGAGTTGAGGTCAGGGCTCTGTGCAGGCCAGTCAAGTTCTTCCACACCGATCTTCACAAACCATTTCTGTATGGACCTCGCTTTGTGTATGGGGGCATTGTCATGCTGAAACAGGGATGGGCCTTCTCCAAACTGTTGCCAGAAAGTTGGAAACACCGAATCGTTTAGAATGTCATTGTATGCTGTAGTGTTGAGATTTCCCTTCACTGGAACTAAGGGACCTAGCCCGAACCATGAAAAACAGCCTCAGACCATTATTCCTCCTCCACCAAACTTTACAGTTGGCACTATGCATTTGGGAAGGTAGCGTTCTCCTTGCTTCCGTCAAACCCAGATTTGTTCTTTGGACTGCCAGATGGTGAAGCGTGATTCATCACTCCATGAGTGATCACTCCTGTTTCCACTGCTCCAGAGTCTAATGGCAGCAAGCTTTACACCACTCCAGCCGACGCTTGGCATTGCGCATGGTGATCTTTGGCTTGTGTTGCGGCTGCTCGGCTATGGAAACCCACAAACAGTTCTTGTGCTGAAGTTGCTTCCAGAGGCAGTTTAGAACTCTCTAGCGAGTGTTGCAACCAAGGACAGATGATTTTCAGTTGACAGGGACAGTTCTAGCAGGGCAGAATTTAGACAAACGAACTTGTTGGAAAGGTGGCATCCTATGACGGTGCCACGTTGGAAGTCACTGAGCTCTTCAGTAAGGTAATTATACTGCCAATGTTTGACTATAGAGATTGCATGGCTGTGTGCTTGATTTTATATACACCTGTCAGTAACGGGTATGGCCGAGATAGCTGTACCGCAAATTATCAATCTGTTCGCTAGCTCACCTGACCTGTGTTGATTGACAGTTTGCTGGTCCAATCAGAGTGCTGAGTGTGCATTTCACTAGACAATCTGTTGTAGTTTTTTTGCAAGGGCGATGCTGCGGCTACTGTCTCTGTCTGAGTATAGATTAATCCATGTAGACTCTGTACCACAAAATTTGTGACAAAATTTTACAAAACCTGACCAAATAATTTCAAGTTATCAGTCTCAAGTCAAAGTCGAGTTACAAGTTATTATCTATCAAGTCGAGTCACAAGTTATCAAGACATGTGACTCGAGTCCACAGCTCTGTAGTTAGGCACCTTGGTTGGCTAGTTAGCAACATTAGCTAAATTTGGCTAGCTCGCTCACAAAGAACTTGTGGGCTTAATGTTTTCCCCATTCAAAACATAGAAACAGGTTTTGTTCCACGAGTGCATCTGTTGTGACCGTTTTATTGATAAGTCCTTAGTGAGCTAGCCAGCTAGATAACTTTAGCTCACGGTTTGTGTTGTCATACTTTTTCACATGGTGACATGCTAGCTAGCGTTTGCCCACCAGGGAAGGGATATTTAGCAAGTGCATCTGTTGTACATGACTAATCAAATGTAATGAGTCCATTACTTTTCATACTGGGCTAGTAAACAATGTGCCAAACCAGCCTGAGATAGCAGTGAAATGGCTAGTAGTGTCAAGTGTGCTCCATCTCCGGCCTCCAGGTCACCAGGCTGCTCGTTAGTGAGCACACCTGTCACCATCGTTACGCGTACCTGCGCGTCATCAGACTCACCTGGACTGCATCACCTCCCGGATTACCTTCCCTATAAATGTTACTCCCTTTGGTTCCTTCCCCAGGCATTATTGTTTCTATTCCTGTGTCATGTGTTGTTCCTGTTTCTTATTTTGTATTATGTTGTGTTCATTTATTAAATCACTCACTCCCTGAACTTGCTTCCTGACTCTCAGCTCACATCGTTACAGTAGAAAATGTGCCAAACTAGCCTGACACAGCAGCAAAATGTTGCCTTTGCAAACATAGCATGCCACAGATTTAGGACCTGAAAACATAGATTGTGGTCTGCTGGCCAGTTCCCAAATCCTTATGTTACATCTCTGCATGTCAGTCCCTTTCAGACAATCCCCCTATTCATGTTGGTCCTCCTCTGTGACCTCACGGCTGAGGGTTTTAACTTTCCTCTTGAGAATTAGAATCAGAAGTACAGTCGTATAGCTCATCCCAATACTTCACATCTTCTGGCAAATAGTACCCTAGACTGTCCTGATCATCTGGTTGAGCATTCCAGAATATTCCTCCATCCCAGCAGAAATGTCACATTCACATAGTAGGAATTTAGACGTGCAGACAGACCAAAGCCCAGTCTATTTTACCGTTACCATAGTCAAGTCTGTGGGTTAAGGGATTTAAATATAGATGTTACCATTTTAGTAATCAACCTAGCTAGCTAGTAAAAGTTTTTAAAAAATTAAAAAGTTTTTCAATACGGGAGGACCAGAAACCCAGTGACAACACTCGGGTATGCAGCTGACATTTTCCGTTGGGAAAGAGAAATTGCTCTGTATTTACCAGAAAAGGTAGCTCATCCACCATGATAGAAGAGGGAGATCCAAACCCTACCAGCATGCCAGACGATGAAGTTCCAGGCCCCTCGGCCGCTGAAGAATGTAGGAGGCTGCTGTCTGCACAGTTGCAGAATGTTCTCACTGAGGTGCATCTTAAGAAACCATTAGCGCAGTTGAAGGTTTACAGGAGAATCAGCTGTCTGATAAAGTACTTAGGATGGAATCAGGACTTCCAGATAAAGACATGTTCAACATCATTGAATACTTGGAATGCTACAAGGACTGCGTTGTCTACTTTGCCAAGTGGAGGGTTGAGATTCTGTCATATGAGGATCAAGTGTATATGGTGCTTATGAAGTTGCGTCACAGCTACACCAACTTGCACCTGGCTCAACTATTCCATTGTAGTACAATCACTGTTACAATCACTTTCCTTATCGTGATCCACAATCTTTTTTCATGAGCATCGTGAAGACTGTTCCAAGTCAGGAGAAGAACCAAACATGCTTTCCTGCATCTTTTCAGGGTCCCAGCAGAAACTTCAGGATAGTCATTGACTGTACTGATATAGAAGTTGCTATTCCAAGTCCAATGGATCTGCAGAAGCAAACCTACTATGTGTACCGTTCAATGTATTACTTCAAGCTACTCCAGGGAGTTGTACCTAATGCGGTGATAACATACTGCAGTGATCTGTATCCAGGATCTGTGTCGCACAAAGCCATTGTCCAGAAGTCAGGATTTTAGAAGATCTTCACGTCTGGAGACATGATTTTGACAGACAGAGGCTTCTTGATCCAGAGCTTAATGCCTGCAGGAGTCACTCTGAACATTCCTCCATTCCTGAACCACGGAAGATTCACAGAGAGTGAAATAGATCTCACAAAAGACATAGTGAGAAACAGGATCCATGTTGAAAGGGCAAATGCTTGACTAAAACATTTCAAAAACCTGTGATTTATCCCACCTTATTCCCACCTTATTTGTATTGTTATAGTAATGTGCTGGTTTAGACTTGCTGTGCACTTGTAAACCTCCAAGACCCACTCATTAGAGAAGTAGCTGTTGATTGGGAAACAAGAACAAACAATGAGGCACAAGGATTGGGTGTTGAGGAACCACTTGTCACATTGTCCAAGGTGGGTTTGTGTTATATTAAACAATGCATTTTCTGTCCAGATAAAGATGTTGATACAGCAATGAAAAAGAAACACCACTGACCAAATGTCTCTTTTTTTTCCAGTCCAACAGGAGAGCATCTCTCAGACGATCTGGTGCATGGACATCCTGTGGCAGTGTGATCAGAGCGCGAGCACATCGAGCCTGTGGACGAACAGGTCAGTAACTCATCAAATATAATACGATATTGTGTGAAACATTGCATTTGCAGATGCATCGAAATGTAGACTTTCTCTCCCCTTTTCCCATGTTTTGGACATGAGACGTGACATGCAGAACATCAGGCTCACCCCACCTTTTGATTAAAAAGTTGGAGGAAATACATTCCTAGCGTGTGAGAAATGTGTTTGCTGGCCTCATAAATGCTAGCTAGCAAATATTTAGAAACACTTTTTTTTGTTTGGCTAGAGTTATGTTAACTAATTTGCAATCCCTTTAGCTTGCTTGCTAGCTGTAGGTATTTATAAAATTGTACCGAAATGTCCTGTTTCCATCAAAGCTGTCGTGATTTTTTTAATGTGGTAAGACTTTACTGGCATAGAAACTGTTGATGGAAACATAGTTACTTACATTTTCCACCCTTTTATTTGCACATTGTTACAGGACATCCGTGTCAACACCTGTGAGCACATTCGAGGTTGTCATTATTTCAAGCGTGTTTTGCAGATGGGCAGATCTTGATATAATAACTTAATTCCTGGGATAAATAAATAATTGCACCAATGCATCCCATCCAAAAGTGAAAATGTTCCTCAACAGCGAAGCCCTTGCAAGGTTACATGAAGGAACAAGAGTTTGTTTTCTGACCATTATAAGTACTTTTATAAAACATTATTCAACCAAGCTTAATAGGCTTATAATTTGACAAGCACGGATAGCTAGCTCACAATTTTAATATTTTAACCATGTCAATTTTTTTTTAAATTGATAGTTATAAGAATTGAACTATTGTCAAATGTACCGTTAAATGATGTAATAATTGTAAGTATTTTTTTATGTGATCCATTTGTTTGTGAACCTGTTTTTGACATTGTGCCTGGGCATCAGACTCCAGATCTTTATGGCAGAGTTGTATCAATGAGGTGATCGGTTTTCAATTGGCCAACATATATCACGTAGTTTGAAATATGGTCCGTTGGGATGCTATCGGAAACTTTAACATTTGTAACAAGCATGGCATTCGTCGTTACACCCTTGTAATTACAGACTTCAATTACCAACATGTTGTTGTTGCATTGTAACTATGAATTATTACAATTAATTACGTTACTTGTTACAGTGCAATTATATATTTACTTACACTGTAATAAGGATCCCTTAAAATGACGCATTACCAAAATATATTTTACTGAAGGGAGGTTCATCCATTTTCATTCCGAGAGGTCTGATTTTCTCCAGGTATTCCTCATTTTAAATAACGTACAGTCCCTAACTTAGCTATCAACGTTAGATAACGCTATTGCTGGTTATGTAGGTAGCTAGTTATCTTTTATAAAGCAAGGCAGGTTGGCTAGCGTTAGCGTAGCTAGCCAGCTAGATAACCGCTACATCATTACAACTTAGTTAGGTTGTAGCTTATACAAGTTTATTGTGTATTGTCTAGATACTGCTGTTTATGTAACGTTATCATTTGATAATGCTAGCAAGGCAGGCTAGCTACAGGCTAGCTAACATTAGTCGGATTTGCTAGTTAGTTGGTCCTTTATTGTCTGTATAGCCACAGATAGAACAATGAGCCAGATATTTCACTTGATGTATAAATGTGAAACATCTGGTTTCCACCTCTACCAAATATGGTGATGAGAGGAAGCCCAGTGGCCAGCAATGGGAGGAGATGGAGCAAGATGAATTTTGGCAGACATTCTGTAAATTTTCTCATCAATTAAACATTTGTTCTCCATACAGTTTTCTGTTTCCAAAACTAGAATCTGAAACAGAGTGGACTGCGTTTTGTAGACTTTACCCTTTGCCAAAGTTTTCAAAAGGGGTCATGTGTGCTGGAGGCAGAGCAGATCCCCACCAGCTGCAATCTGTTCCATAATCAAGACCTCTATGAATACTCAGCCCTGCCACTTCCACACTGCCAGATCATAACCTCTGCTCAGTCAGTCTACGGTTTTTAGCTGTTTGTTCCTGCTTAGATCCTATTTTCGTGTTATTCCTGTTTTCCCTTGCCTGACGCTGTTTTCCTCTCCGCTACAGTTCTTCCTGCTCTGTCTTTGGCCGCTGTCTCCAGTCCCATGTCTTGTCAGTCCTGCTACTCTGTCCTGGACCCTCCACTCCACTGCATCCTTGGATTCCTCTCTGGACCTGCTTGCCCAGTCCCAACTCCCCTCGCTCTAGCCTCAGTCTCCACACCTGGCTTCCTGCAACACCCCGAGCTTCCCCTGGCCTGCACCCCATCTTCCCCCTGTGTTTCAATAAATACCTTGGTTACCTCATCCCAGTCTCTTCGTCTGAGATTGCTCTTGGGTTCACCTGTTCTGCTCCACGTGACAAAGATCTCACAAGCTTGTTCTTGGCTCTGCCCACCTCCTTTCTTGTTCTGCCCACTATGATTCAGTTGCTCACATTGGAAACAACAGATTCTTGTGTTAGTTATAGAAATCTCTCCAATCCTGTTCCTGGAGAGCTACCGTCCTGAACAACCTGGTTTCAGAGCATTTCATATTATTCTGTATATAACTCCAAAACACTCCATTTAGTATGATGTTACATTTCATACTGTATGTATTAATTTGTGGATGTCCATAACCCATTTCTTATGATATGTTACGAAATACAATTCGTATGATACTTGCAAAACCTACAATATGTTTTGAATTTGCAAAATGTACAATATGTTATGAATGTGCAAAATGTACAATATGTTACGAATTCTAATTTGTTGTGGCTCACGTTAGCTAGGTGGTTAAAGTTATCTATTAGGAGTTAGGGTCTTAAGGTTAGGGTTAAAGTTAGGCTCAAGAGCAAGGAGAAGGGTTAGTAAGGTTAGGGTTAAGGGAGGAGTTAGCTAACATGCTAAGTAGTTGCAAAGTATCTAAAAAGTAGTAAGTCGTTTGAAAAGTTTCTAATTAGCTCAAATTGTCCATGATGAGATTCAAACACTAAACCTTCGGGTTGCTAGACATTAGTTTTCACCTTAAGTAACCTTCTGTAACATCCATACTAATTTCAGTGTCTCGAATTTACATTTACTATGTCTAGTCTATGAGACCAGGCTGACCTGTAGGTTTTCACTCCAACCCTGATCTAGCGCACCGGATTCTAATAATTAGCTTGTTGATAAACTGAATCAGGTAGTTACAACTGGGGTTGGATTGAAAACCTAGAGGAGGGTAGCACTCCAGGAACAGGGTTGGAGAGTGCTGGCATAGGGCAAAACCAAAATGTTGGATGCAGCTACGGTGGTAGCTAACTCATGTCTGATTCCGCAATAGCGTTACCGGCCTGAATATAATCCAATCTGGAGCTACAGTCAAAGCATATAATTATGGTTTCAACCAGTTACCACAGCCACAAGTCAAAATTGGCTATCGTAAAAATTCATGAAAACAAACATTTGTTTTTTGGTCTTAATTTAAGGTTGGGGTTAGGCATAAGGTTAGCAGTGTGGTTAAGGTTAGGTTTAAAATCACATATTAAGAAGAGAAGTTGTAGAAATGGGCAGCCTATATGACTTTATGGCTGTGGTAACTAGTGACAACCTAGAATTAGCTTGACCAAGTTACTGCCCTGGTGACACAGATGGCTTCATAAACCTATATCACCCTGTCACAGGCCCTCCCAGTCAATACCAGCTCATAAGATGAAGTACATTGTTTATGAGGATTGCCTGTTGCAGTTGTTCGAGAGATGTCCCGTTTGCAACCGAACATAGAGAAGTCCAGCAAGGTGACCCTCAGTATCACGTAGACATGCACTTGCTGTGAGAATTCCTATAAATGGAACAGAAAATAAACTTGAATCAGCTTCGTGACATTTTACCTGGTCAAAAGGTCAAAACAGTTTTGAGTTTTGTCCCAATTTACCTTCATAACCTAGCCTGGTGGAACCACATATGATATCTGAAGTGTAATAGAAAGGTGAATGCAGCAATCAAGTTGGTTCCACCACGCCAGTCATAACCACCATTGGTAATGTAATCTGTGTGTGTGTGTTTTATTTTTTACAGTTTGACCAGTATCTTTGATGAGGGGCCAGGAACTGATCTACGCTACCATGCCCATCAATGGGATTCTGGCAAAGACCTTACCTCAAATCAAATCAAATCAAATGTTTATTTGTCACATACACATGGTTAGCAGATGTTAATGCGAGTGTAGCGAAATGCTTGTGCTTCTAGTTCCGACAATGCAGTAATAACGAGCAAGTAATCTAACTAACAATTCCAAAAAAAACTACTGTCATACACAGTGTAAGGGGATAAAGAATATGTACATAAGGATATATGAATGAGTGATGGTACAGAGCAGCATAGGCAAGATACAGTAGATGATATCGAGTACAGTATATACATATGAGATAAGTATGTAAACCAAGTGGCATAGTTAAAGTGGCTAGTGATACATGTATTACATAAGGATGCAGTCGATGATATAGAGTACAGTATCAACGTATGCATATGAGATGAACAATGTAGGGTAAGTAACATTATATAAGGTAGCATTGTTTAAAGTGGCTAGTGATATATTTACATCATTTCCCATCAATTCCCATGATTAAAGTGGCTGGAGTAGAGTCAGTGTCATTGACAGTGTGTTGGCAGTAGCCACTCAATGTTAGTGGTGGCTGTTTAACAGTCTGATGGCCTTGAGATAGAAGCTGTTTTTCAGTCTCTCGGTTCCAGCTTTGATGCACCTGTACTGACCTCGCCTTCTGGATGGCAGCGGGGTGAACAGGCAGTGGCTCGGGTGGTTGATGTCCTTGATGATCTTTATGGCCTTCCTGTAGCATCGGGTGGTGTAGGTGTCCTGGAGGGCAGGTAGTTTGCCCCCGGTGATGCGTTGTGCAGACCTCACTACCCTCTGGAGAGCCTTACGGTTGAGGCGGTGCAGTTGCCATACCAGGCGGTGATACAGCCCGCCAGGATGCTCTCGATTGTGCATCTGTAGAAGTTTGTGAGTGCTTTTGGTGACAAGCCGAATTTCTTCAGCCTCCTGAGGTTGAAGAGGCGCTGCTGCGCCTTCCTCACGATGCTGTCTGTGTGAGTGGACCAATTCAGTTTGTCTGTGATGTGTATGCCGAGGAACTTAAAACTTGCTACCCTCTCCACTACTGTTCCATCGATGTGGATGGGGGGGTGTTCCCTCTGCTCTACCTCCAGTCTCACCTCTTGCCTGCTCACCAATGGTCGTCGATAGGGAGACCAGAATTAGTTAGGTTTAGTCTGACCTGTTTAAAATTCAACATAATATATGTTTGTCAGATATCACCTATTCTAAGTGCAATTGGTAATAGAACAGTGACTGTATGTGTTCACCGATGCAGCTATGGAGCCAGCACTTGGAGACATGCAAGATTATGTGAATGAGTCATGACTGACAGACAGACTTGATACTGACGTCTCTGATTGGAGAGACCTGGCACTCAACACATCCACAATGTGGGACTGAAAATGATTATTAATAATATAGTACAGCAGACATGGCCAGTATTTGTGTCACTGATGAACTCTGCCTGTTTCTACAGATGAAGAGGACAGTAAATGCTTTTGCCAGACGCCAGCCTCGGTCGTTTGATGGGGAGACCATAATTGGGTAGGTATTATCTGACCTGTTCGAACTTCAACATATTACCTGTTTGTGTTTTAGATATTACCTATCCTAACTGCCGTTGGTAATCAAATCTGGTACAGGTTCGGGAAACCCCGGTATCACTGACGTTTGCCATTACGAAAAAGACAAAATGCCGATGCAGAGTATCTGTTTCAGCTGGGAATGACAATGAAAGGTACACATTTTTATATTTGCAGAACACTGCTTCTATGGTATTATGTAAAGGTTTGTTTATTCTACATATTCTACATGTACCTGTTACTGAATTTGAAAGTTATCAAAACACTTTAGTTTAGAATATCTACATAAATTCAGCAATTGCATTCTTCCATATTACTCTGTAGGCTACTGACTTATTCAAAGCTTCCTTCGGCATCTCACCATACATCTGCCTGTAGTTATTTAACTCAACCTTTATTGTGATTGAGTGGGAGGAAACTGCTGCAGGCAAGGTTCTGACAGATGGGTGTGTCCTTGCCACCAAGACACACCCACATCAAACCACACCCTCAAGCCAACTCACATTTGGCTTCTGTCACAACTGCCAGCTTTTCTTGAAGAGCAAGCCAAAAAAACGAGGCCAAATCAGTGTGCAGTTCCCCTTTAACTGGCCTGACAGATCTGCTTTGAAGTGGAGGAAAGGCAAATATGAAAAGAGTGTGTCCTCTAATGGGTGCCTTTTCACTGTGGTATTCCCTGGTCTCCCTTTGCCTCTGGGCTCTAGCTTTGGCTCACTATCCAGGAGGCTGCTTATCGTCTGGCCCTTTGAACAGACTGGATGGGGAGGATGTGTGTGCTATACTGAGCTTTAGTGCCATGAATACAAATGTAGAAATGTCAAAAATTAAGGGGATATTAAAAAGACACCTTTCAAGTGAGTTACCTGAACCTTAATAGGCCAGTAGCTGTAGCAAAAAGTGCCAAATAAGGAAGTTATCACATTATTGCTTTATACATGATAGCTCATAGACTGCTTGCTTTGACCAGTAATGTACATTTCTTGCTCAAATTGAGACAATGAACATTGCTGCCTTGTCTCACTTTAGAGTGGGCTATTCTGAACAACACGTCAAAAGAGTGGTCAAAGGATGCTTAAGGCAAGCAAATGGCATCCAGTTAACAGTTTCCAAATCAATACTTAATTTCAGGCAGCCATTTATTGCTTCTTGGTAATTTCTTTGAAGAACTCCACAACCTACAGTGGGGAAAACAAGTATTTGATACACTGCCGATTTTACAGGTTTTCCTACTTACAAGGCATGTAGATGTCTGTACTTTTTTTTTAAATCCAGAAAATCACATTGTATGATTTTTAAGTAATTAATTTGCATTTTATTGTATGACATAACTATTTGATACATCAGAAAAGCAGAACTTAATATTTGGTACAGAAACCTTTGCTTGCAATTACAGAGATCATACGTTTCCTGTAGTTCTTGACCAGGTTTGCACACACTGCAGCAGGGATTTTGGCCCACTCCTCCATACAGACCTTCTCCAGATCCTTCAGGTTTCGGGGCTGTCGCTGGGCAATACGGACTTTCAGCTCCCTCCAAAGATTTTTTGGGGTTCAGGTCTGGAGACTGGCTAGGCCACTCCAGGACCTTGAGATGCTTCTTAGTTGCCCTGGCTGTGTGTTTTGGGTCGTTGTCATGCTGGGAGACCCAGCCACGACTCATCTTCAATGCTCTTACTGAGGGAAGGAGGTTGTTGGCCAAGATCTCGCGATACATGGCCCCATCCATCCTCCCCTCAATACGGTGCAGTCGTCCTGTCCCCTTGCAGAAAAGCATCCCCAAAGAAGGATGTTTCCACCTACATGCTTCACGGTTGGGATGGTGTTCTTGGGGTTGTACTCATCCTTCTTCCTCCAAACACAGCGAGTGGAGTTTAGACCAAAAAGCTCTATTTTTGTCTCATCAGACATGACCATCTCCCATTCCTCCTCTGGATCATCCAGATGGTCATTGGCAAACTTCAGACAGGCCTGGACATGCGCTGGTTTGAGCAGAGGGACATTGTGTGCACTGCAGGATTTTTTCTTCCATTTTCTAATAATTGCGCCAACAGTTGTTGCCTTCTCACCAAGCTGCTTGCATATTGTCCTGTAGCCCATCAAAGCCTTGTGCAGGTCTACAATTTTATCCCTGATGTCCTTACACAGCTCTGCAGGATTTTAATCCATGACGGCGTAGTGTGTTACTAATGGTTTTCTTTGAGACTGTGGTCCCAGCTCTCTTCAGGTCATTGACCAGGTCCCGCCGTGTAGTTCTGGGATGATCCCTCACCTTCCTCATGATCATTGATGCCCCACGAGGTGAGATCTTGCATGGAGCCCCAGACCGAGGGTGATTGACCGTCATCTTGAACTTCTTCCATTTTCTAATAATTGCACCAACAGTTGCCTTCTCACCAAGCTGCTTGCCTATTGTCCTGTAGCCCATCTCAGCCTTGAGCAGGTCTACAATTTTATCCCTGCTGTCCTTACAGCCCTCTGGTCTTGGTCATTGTGGAGAGGTTGGGGTCTGTTTGATTGAGTGTGTGGACAGGTGTCTTTTATACAGGTAACGAGTTCAAACAGGTGCAGTTAAAACAGGTTGAGTGGAGAACATGAGGGCTTCTTATAGAAAAACTAACAGGTCTGTGAGAGCAGGAATTCTTACTGGTTGGTAGGTTAAATATTCAAATATTTATGTCATGCAATAAAATGCAAATTAATTACTTAAAAATCAGTGAGATTTTCTGGATTTTTGTTTTAGATTCCGTCTCTCACAGTTGAAGTGATAAAAAATTACAGACCTCTACATGCTTTGTAAGTAGGAAAACTTGCAAAATTGGCAGTGTATCAAATACTTGTTCTCCCCACTGAACAAGGTTCAGATTTTCACATCCCTCCAAGTATTAAAGGAGGATAATAACCAAGGACATAATGAATGAGAAAGTGAACTGAATAGGTAGATGGGTGAAGTGCAGATACACATTTTTGTTTAAAAATAATGTAAAACCTCCCCCAAAAAACATCCCAAACACATAATTCAATTCAAGGGATTTTATTAAAATAATTAAATTCCAAACCATAAGTGACTGTATAATAATAGCCACTATTCAATACAGATGAATGGGGATGAGGGGTGCTTATTTATTTTTTAATTCATCTGTTGACAAAAGTAGTTAACACCCTATAACTGAAAAAAAAAAACTAGAAATAAAGTTGGATCATGTACATGTGTAAGTGCGTTGGATACAGATACATTGGAAGATGATACAGTACCAATAATGACAGACAAACAGGATAGAGGCACAATTACACATTAATAGCAAGAGAGAAATACTTTTTATAGACTATTTATAAAATGATTATGAAGAATAAATATGTACTGCAGCATCATTCCCAGTCCCTTCTGAACAAAAACAACCACTTGACAACAAAATAAATCACCTAAAAACTACAGCAAACAGACAGACTTACAGCTTGTGTTTGCTTTTGTTCCACTATTCCTGATCATTTGTATAAAAAGTAAAAACATTTCAAGAGCTTTATAAAAGCTGGAAACTATAGTAAGTGAAACCAACAGGCTTGTTCCCATAAAACAAAGATATAGTTTCATTGGTTAATCATTCAGTGAATTATATACCTCTACGACAAAACTATATAAAATGTCAGTGAATATCTTCTCTATATATGTGGCTATTTATTACATATGTCAACATGTCTACCACATGAAGCCAACTTGTAACATTGCAAGTAAACACTAAATACAAGGGTATACACATCCTTCATTTTCCAAGTCGGACAATATCTGCCTGAACTTGTGTTAATTAAAAGAAACTTACAGAACATGCCAATCAGCAGTACCATTGCAGAAAGGTGAGCTAATTGAATTACAGTGAGGGGTGCACGGTGCAGAAGAGCGTGCTGGGTTTATCCCCTCTGAGTCAATCAGAACAGGTGGGTTGTGGAGCGACTGAACGTGTGGTACTTCCTCTCAAACATGGATGGCAGGTTGACCATGGAGGGAGAGTGCATCGCCTGGAGGGAACAGAACAGTGACATCGATTAAATTAGGAAATTGATTGTGTTCCAAAACAGAAATGACCCCTGGAGTGTTAGTTTAAAGACAATGAGTTACTTGAGTGTTTACTTAAGTTCTTCTATACGAGGGCTTTTTGATCACAAGTATCCGCTGGGACTTCTGGAGGACAGTTTAAAAGCCTCGACACGAAGAGGGATTGTCATGTGGGCCGCAGAAGCAATCTTGTGGGAAGTGCTTAGTGAAGGATACAAGGTCGTTTTATATGCACCAGTCTCATTTAATTACTTTTACATTCAGCCTTCCCAGCCAAATGTTGGCATTGAACTAATAGAGCAACGCCAATAGAATATTACTGTTCTCTGCCCAACTTGCAAAACAAGCATTTAAACCATTCACAACATTTTGTCATGTTGTAAAGATGCTGTTCTCTCTCTGCTCATTACTGTGGATGAATCAGATATATTGAAAAGGAACCTTGAGTACTTATATGTTACCGCAGCAACTTGAACATGAAAGGTGCTGCATAAAGCAGGGTGTTTTCTGGGGAAGCACAGAGTCTGTCTGGTTAAAATGCATACATATGACTCTTATTTAAGAGTCTGCCCTATGGAGACACGAGTGTTAAAAGGTAGGAGCGTAAACAGGTACGTGTCATGTATACTCCTTCAGTAAGGCTGCTGCTGGCTAATGCCTGGGTGAAAGGAAAGGCCAGCCTGAATAGCAACCCAATTTATGCACCAGCACCTTATTGCATGCTTGTTGCTATAACCACCACACAATTTCACTTCAACAGGGCCTAGTCATGTTAATGAGATTTGAGGTGACATTATGGTTTAATTTGAGGACCTGGGATCAATAGCGGTGAAAAAGCAATAACCAGACCATACAAGACAGACATGAAGTCAGTGCCAGGGTTTCACAAATGCCCAGTGATGGATTGCCAAAAGGTCTGGAGCCTCCATCCAAACACTCAAGCATCATGCGGCACACAGATGTTGGCTTTATTGTATTAAATTAGTGGGAGAATGATTAAATAACTGTCATCACAACATTTACTGCTTTGGAGGACATATATCATAACCAAATCATCCGCTGCCGTGACTGCTGTAAAAATACATCCCTCCTTATTCCAAAACTGATTGAGGGGGTTTATGTAAAAGCTTGAGTGAGCGTCTGCCCGGTGCTTCAGGCGGATGTTAGCGGAACTGAGTGAGTGAGGTGTGCAAGCAGATAAGTAACAGCCCACAGAGAGCAGGGGAGTGAGTGCCACCCAGGACTCTAAAGGCCGCATGTGCAACCTGGAGTTTTATTTGAGAACCATTGCGGCAAAAAAAATCCAATACAAAACAATATTTAGCAGCAATACTTCGCTACACTGCTCAAACAAGACCGGCTGAACAAAAAAGAAATAACGAACCTAGATAATTGTTATGATTATTAGGCTTTGCTTTACTGCAGCTTCTGAGTGCCAGTCCTCTCCCTCCAGCGGCTGCTTGCTTCCAGTTCCCAGGCCAGACACAAGCCCCGCCCCGTCACTCAAGCAGGCAGCAGTTTCTCCAGAGCTGTTTATTTTTTCAGCATGCTGTCAATTTATGCACTCAATATATTCTTAAAAAACAAGAGCAATGCTGCTTCCGAGGCTGCTTCTAAATATGGTCCACATGTTCTCTCTATTAGACTACTAGTTCGTGTATATTGCGCTCTGCAAAGCGCAAGTTAATCTAAGAAAGCTGGCATGAGCCTAAAATTATGCTAATCTCTAATGTTTATCGCTAGCTGGATAGCTAAATGCCATTTAGCAAAATGTACTCGCTAGGGCAAAGCAAACGTTAGCTCTAATACAGGTTGCTACCAGTATTGGTCTAGATCAGCATGTTTGTACAATGGCATGTTCTGAATCAGATGGTCTACTTTAAAACATTTGTCCAAATGTAATGTCTATTGAAATGTGATTATAGTCCCCTGGGAAACACTGACCAACACTTTGGTTCCTAACCCATATCTGGCTTTTTCATTTGATGTCATGCCAAACACCAACCATAGAATTCAAATAATAATTAGATTTCTATGATTCCAACAATTCACCCAAGTGTTTTGATCTATATCGCAAGTCAAATCGCTATATTTGGTCGATTTTTTGTTGTTGTTACCCATATCATTCAGCCCTACTAACAACCTGGTAACTTCTCCAGTATATCCAAACATTTGGTGGCACAGAAGGAAAGGAAAAGTGATGTCTTCAGGGGGTGTGCTTCAAAAGTAAGCGAGATGCATATAGGTCCAATGTAGCTTAGGTACCAGTCTCTTTAGCAAACAATTTACTCCCTGTACTCCATGTCATGTGCCAAAGAGACTGGCCTTTCTGCCATCTACAATTTACTGCCATCTATTATTAAATGAGATCAAGGAGAACAGAAGATTTTTATCCTGATTCAATACCCTCACAGCTATCCTCAAATCAAAACGATTATGCAAATATTGATACTCTATCACCTCTTTTCCTCTCCACAGAACACATTGGTATATTGTTGCTAAGCAACAGTTTGTTTGTATAACAAAACATGAGGAATAACTGATGTGTTGTTCAATCCCGACCTACGGTTCCCAATGGTCCCACGAAATGGGAAAGTGGGAAATGTGGTGACTGAGCAAACGTGGGAGAAGGGCCTTGGTGTAAGCTACACCTAGCTACTGCATGTGTGGAAAACATTTCAGAGGTAAAACATTACATTTGTTTAGTATAGTCAGTTTAACACCACTCACAACTTGTAGCTGTATAGTCTGTTAGTCTTGGTTAGCTTTATGTTCCAGTCGGTAGCCAACTAGAACCCACTCACATGGCTGCTAGCACCATCATGAAAAGGGGCATGAGGAAAGCACGACAACAGAAGTTGTGAGAATGCAATGTTGAAAATAAATATTTAGTTATGTGGTACTTTCTTAAATGTTAAAATAAAATAAGCTAAAGAGACTGGTACTCAGACTAGGCCCAATGTAGGCTCTCATTTTGGTGTGCCTTTTTATTAGTCTTTTTAAACTTTTTATGGCTGCAGGGGCAGTATTGAGTAGCTTGGATGAAAAGGTGCCCATTGTAAACGGCCAGCTCCTCAGTCTCAGTTGCTAATATATGCATATTATTAGTATTGGCTAGAAAACACTAAAGTTTCTAAAACTGTTTGAATTATGTCTGAGTATAACATAACTCATATTGCAGACAAAAACCTGAGAAATTCAACTTCCTGTTTGGATTTTTTCTGGGAGTGGCAGATTTTCAACCAAGCTCTCATTGAAATTACAGTGAGATATGGATGAGTTTTCACTTCCTATGCCTTCCACTAGATGTCAACAGTCAATAGAACTTTGTCTGATTACTCTAATGTGAAGGGGGGTCGAATGAGACAGGAAATAGTCACCGCTGCCACGTGTTGACCATGCTTTCACTATGCGTGTTCACAGGGGAAGGATCTGCGTTCCACCGGTCATCTGAAGTCATTCTAATTCTCCGGTTGGAATGTTATTCAAGATATATGTAAACATTCTAAAGATTGATTCAGTACATCATTTGGCATGTTTCTACTGACTGTTACGGAACTTTTGGACATTTCGTCACGTTATAGTGGAAGCGCTTTGTGACTTTGGAATTGTTTACCAAACTCGCTAACCAAAGTAGCTAATTGGGCATAAATAACGGACATTTTCGAACAAATCAAGCCTTTATTGTGGACCTGGGATTCCTAGGACTGCATTCTGATAAAGTTCATCAAAGTTAAGGAAACATTTATCATGTATTTTCTGGTTTCTGTTGACTCCAACATGGCGGCTAATTTGGCTACTGTTCTGAGTTCCGTCTCAGATTATTGCATAGGTTGCTTTTTCCATAAACTATTTTTAAAATCTGACACAGCGGTTGCATTAAGGAGAGGCATATGTATAATTCCATGTGTATAACTTGTTAATACAAGTTGTGATTCAAGGTGATTCAAGGTTAATGATTCCCTACACTATTCAGTGGTTGTTTTCTAACAAACTGAAATTGAGTTTACAGTGTAGAATTTTAGCAACCAGGAAATGACAGAGCGATTTCCATTAGATAACACAGCCAAAGTCAGAACAGCTTTCACATTTTGACAACAGATGTTGCTCCAGCGGCAGAAATCAATAGTGGAATATCACAGCCAATCACAACACTGGCGGGTAAGTAATACTGTGAAACACTATCACTGCAGATATATTATGGATGTTTTCTTAATCTACAATGCAGAAATCCTGTGTAGCACCTTTAAGTTAAGAGCACCAGTGCAACCAATATTTGTATTTATTTTGAGCCCTGGTGCCAGCACAGTCCAGGAATGAGGAGTTAGTCAGTGAGACAGCCACCACCAAAGCACCTATCCCAGTGAGTTAAAGCCAGCGTAGTGATGCTCACATCAGCCTGAGGTCAGTCAGCCGCCTATAGGAGGGTCTCTTTGCGGGGGCTCAGGCAGCCTGCCTTGCAGGGGTCAGAGTAGGGGACCTGCAGGTACCTGCAAGCCCCAGGGGGAATCCTCCCTTTGGACGGGATCCTCAAGGAAGGGGGGCTGGTAGAGTAAGGAGGCATGGTGTGGGTGGTTTGGGGTCTAGGTGGGGTCTCCTCAGGGCAGGGTAGACTAGGGGCGGGATCAGGGGTGTGAATACAGACGGGAACACAGAGGCGGGGACAGGGGGCGTTGTCCAGGGAGTTCGAGCGCTGCACCATGGCAGCAGCAGAGTTCTTGGTGGAACCACTGAGGTTGAATGTGGAGGTAGAGCGAGCCATCTACACAGTCACAAATCAGAGCATGGGGGGGGTGTCAGAGTTTTGGGGGAGAGAACTCACAGGACAGACTACGTATCCCACCACTGCACCAAGGTGCACTTAAAATCCCTTTTTAATAGCAAAGTTGGAGCGCAGTAACTTCCTTCAAATATTTAGTGTTGTATGATTAATCTTTACCGTTTTAGTAAAAGGAAAGAAATATCAAGAAAAAGGGTAATCAAAGGTTTTTAAAAATTAAGACTGACATCACTGACGCAGTTAGAAGAACAGGAAATAAATGTCTAAAAGTTCAAAACAGGCATGTGAAAACGGCAGCCATTGTCAAAATAAAATGGCTTGCACTGGAGGAACAGCAATTTCACCATTAGACATAAACTCCTAATGTGTAACCCATTTACCATCATGCTTTGGAGAGCACTGCAAATGGATCTTCAGAGGGAAACAAGGCAAGTGGTGCAATTAGACAGCCCATGTCAAAATGGTAAATTACGTATGTTTCCTCTGCCATAGCCCTGTTAACCTCCTTCTGACTTGTAATATGCCCCTTTAGCCTCTTGACTTGGTTAGACAAGCCTTGTTCAAGGCCTGGACTTGGAAGTAGAAGGGTGGGGATGGATGGATGAACTTACAGACAGGGTGGCACTGCTGCCCACACGGCTCATGTTCTCGGAGCTAGGGCCAGGGCTCTTGTCATCTGGGGTGCTGTTGGCCATGAAGGCTCTCTGGATCACCCGTTTGGGTGTTTTGGTGAAGGAAAAGGCTCTCGTTACCTGGGGTGTAAACACAGTCACACAAACACTTAAAACCTGACTCAAAATAGCTCTTTCTAACATGCAGCTGTGAACATGTCTAATATCCAGCAAAGGCCTGTGTGGAATACAGTAGTGAGACGGGCTAATTCGGAGCTCATTTTACCTTCTTTGAAGTCTTTTTGATGACTCTAGAGGCTTTACTCAGTGTGCTGTCCATATCCTTTGTGCTCACTTGGACAGAGTCAGGCTCAGTGCACTGAATTAGATCTTGCTGTTTAAAATAGAAACAAATATAAATATCCAGCCCATTCTGCAACGCTGTCAAAATGCAAAGTGAGAAGCAGTTGTCCGTTTTTGCAAGCAGCTAGAGCTCTTTGGTATTCAGGGTGCGGGGAGAGCCAGTGAATCAATTAAGATAGCAAGTACAGGTGGTAGTAGAGGTTTACATCGCCACCTAGTGGACACCTCAATCAAAGCTGGAACAGCCCGGGCACACCGCCGAAGCTTATTACGCCCGTTTTTAATTATGATGGTAAACATACGTCTGTCTGTAGCAGCCAATTACTAGCTAGCTTCCTCAATCAATCCCTAATACTACATCAGTGAAAAGACCTATGGAGGAGAGAAACCAACCCATCTATGTCTGAAGTGTTAAAGTTCAAATACGATTCCACTTCTAATTACATTAATCCATCTTCCAGTTTAACCACAGAGGACAATCTAATAGAATTAAAATGACCAAAAAGGACTCTTGCGCATTATAATTTGAAAGTGTGATAAAAGTGGCCTAAATAATTAAATAATAGCATTTGTGTCCTCTTCAACCTCCAGAGTCCAGACACTGTTCTACATGAGGACACCAGACCAGTGAGGGAGGCCTTGGTCCCTCCGGCCAGTCTGTCTGTGTTAGTGAGAGGACGAGCAGACAGGCAGCATGTGTTGCAGCTTGTGTTCTCAGGAGCCCTCCCACCCAGCCCCGTCTGGCCTATAGCGACTCAGTGGACCACTGTCTCTCGCATCTCTCACCGCGTCAGCCTTGCAGATGGTATTGGCCACCTGGCGACAGAGCATCTTCAGCCAGGTTGACTTCATTGTGTCCTCAGTGGTCAGCTGGAAGCTGAAGAGAAGATTCTCCTGCTCCGTGGGCGGGCGCACCACCAGGGCAAAGGCATTATGGCAATCTGAGAAAGGGAGAGCGGGGGGTAGGGAGAAAGATTTGAGCTTTTGGGTTGGTTGACTTGATGTATAAAATAGTCTAGCTGCCCAAACATTTCTTCCATTTCTCTTTAAGACACGTAGAGGGGCATCTCTGTATGTATCAACATTATGGCTGGCACAATTATTGTATAACCACCAACGGTTATGGAATAACAGTCATAACCGGGTTATTTTGTGTGTAACGAAAAGGTGACTTAAGACGAGACGGCTGGGCATTTGTGCGGTCAAATCCATTTCTGCAGTAACGTGGACTCTTAACGTGATGAAATTTTGTTGGTTCTTGCTGAAACAAGCAGTGTCCCGCCCCCCCCACGAATCAAATTGGAACCTCTAGCCCTTGCAATTTGACTGGTAAACTCATTGGTACACTCACAAATGCTGCCTGGTATTGTGATGCAATAATTTCCATGGTAATGTAGAATGTTCACACAAATTATGTTAGCAATGTGGCTCACGCAATCAAATGTGTTTTTTTGTAATGTCTGTTGAGTTGACTCAAATCACAGCACATATTGATAGGTACACCTCCTATGCTTTTCTTACACTCGCAATGGCTACCAGTCCACCCATTACGACATCATTGACTTGAACCGGGACGCCAATTCTATTGATTCATTTCTATGGCAGCACATTCAGAGAGGAGAAAATGTGCTTCTTGAAAAAAATGTGCATTTTGGCACTCGAACAGTTATAACTGTGACCAGTCTTTTGGCTGACCAATATTAACAAAAACTCCATGACTGTCATAGTCCTAATCAACATACACTGCTTATAGCTAATACAGTGCATACTGACGGTGAAATTAAACCTAGCAGCTCTATTACAATGCCAAACATGAACTGCTAGTGGGAGAGAGGAGAAATGTTTACTTGATTATGTCTGGGCTGTCATATCAGACAACTACTGTTGACTCCCAACATTAGGCTATCCAGTATGCTTATGAATGAGATTTCACATGACCAAAAGTATACAGGGGGAGACTAGGACAGAATTAGCAATAAACATGCTCAGAGAACACCGAATTCACCCGAAAGAATCACACAAACCAGCACGGTCCTGTTGCTTAATAATAACGTTCACCCACGTATAAGCTGGGGGGGGTTCTAATAAGCTATATAGAAAAGTTCACACTAAGGATCACTTAGCTACTTCCTTTAGAATTGAGAGACATATATCTATCTATCTATCTATCTATCTATCTATCTATCTATCTATCTATCTATCTATCTATCTATCTATCTATCTATCTATAGCCATCCACACACATTCAAAAGTTTGGGGTCACTTAGAAAAGTCCTTGACAAAGAGTTAGCTTTTCTTTAAACCATTAAAATATCAAATTGATCAGAAATACAGTGTAGATATTGTTAATGTTGTAAATGACTATTGTAGCTGGAAACGGCTGATTTTTTTATGGAATATCTACATGGCCAGAAAAAAGTAACTTTCTGAAACTCGTCAGTCTATTCTTGTTCTGGGAAATGAAAGCTATTCCATGCGAGAAATTGCCATGAAACTGAACATCTCGTACAATGCTGTGTACTACTCCCTTCACAGAACAGTGCAAACTGGTCCTAACCAGAATAGAGAGAGGAGTGGGAAGCCCTGGTGCACAACTGAGCAAGAGGACAAGTACATTAGACTGCCTAGTTTGAGAAACAGATGCTTCAAGTCCTCAACTGGCAGCTTCATTACATAGTACCCATACAAACACATTGAATAACATATTCACTACATGGAACAGACCCCCCCCCCAAAAAAAAAAGATCTAAAGGAAGTTTGTTCTGAAGTGTCTGTCCTATAATCTGAGAGATAAGAAAGATCAGGGACCATTTGCAATGATTTTGACATGTATTTAACCCCTTATTTCTGGCACTTAACAGTCTCCATATACGGTGCAGTCGGAAAGTATTCAGACCCTTTTGTTACGTTACAGCCTTATTCTAAAAATGTATTAAATACCACCCCCCAATCAATCAATATGCACACAATATCCCAAAATGACAACATTTCTGAAAATGTATTATGAAGTACAAAACTGAAATACCTTATGTACATAAGTATTAGACCCTTTGCTCTGAGATTCAAAATTGAGCTCAGGTGCATCCTGTTTCCATTGATCATCCTTGAGATGTTTCTACCACATGTTTCTAAATTCAATTGATTTGACATTATTTGGAATGGCACACCAGTCTATATAAAAAGGTCCCACAGTTGACAGTGCATGTCAGAGCAAAAATTACACCATGTGGTCCAGAGCACTCAGGACGTCAGACTGGGAAAAGGTTCACCTTCCAACAGGACAACTCTAAACACACAGCCAGAGCCCAGACTTGAACATCTCTGGAGACCTGAAAATTGCTGTGCAGCGACATTCCATTCAACCTGACAGAGCTTGAGATGATCTGCAGAGAAAAATGGGGAAAACCTCCCCAATTACAGGTGTGCCAAGCTTGAAGCATCATACCCAAGAAGACTCGAGGCTGAAATCGCTGCCAAAAAGGTGCTTCAACAAAGTAGAGAAAAGTGTCTGAAAACTTACGTAAATGTGATGTTTCAGTTTTGTATTTGTAATAAATTAGCACATTTCTAAAAACCTGTTTTTGCTTTGTCATTATGGGGTACTGCATGCAGAGAGATATAGATTTGTTATGCATTTGCAAACTTTTTTTTTTTTCAACAGTTTTTGCTTTGTCATTATGGGGTAGATAATTTTTTTTTTTTTAAAGGATACATTTTATAATAAGGCTGTAACGTAATGTGGAAAAAATCTGAATACTTTCAGAACACACTGTATACAGTACTTCCATACATTTTTAATACTGATACTGGGGGACCTTCAGATGAGTCTTGTGAGAACTGTGGGCGTCCGAGAGCAAAACAACCAACGTGTACGCGAGTCATCTTTCCATAGAGGGGTCACAATAGTTTGAAGGCCAAACCAGTTTGGACACTTTTGTGAGACGATTTTGTGAGAAGATCGATTTTAGATCTCAGTCTGACAAACACCGCTCTAGCTCTGACCTTTCACCGCAGATCCAAAAAAACATCTATAGCTTAAACTGACTGATTTTTTAGGTTTTGTATTATTATTATTATGCTAATTAGACTTTGCGGGGGTGCGGACATCGTATCAAGGGGGTTAAGCACTGTCTGTTACGTAGTTCCGTAGAGAACATGCCAGGAGCTGGGGTTCACTCACCCTCTGTATCCTGCAGGTCCAAGACCCTCCTGATCTGGGACAGAGGCATGAGGGTGATGTGTTTGAGTTGGGCTGCAGGCCGCGTCTGGCCCAGAGGACTCCTGAATGTGCTGATCACCTTATGTCTCTTCCTGGCAATCTGCAAATACAGACAAAAATTCTGAATCAAAGTGGCTTAGGTGGTGGGTGTGGCAATGGGTGCAGTCGGCCAGTCTGAATTTGAGAAACCTTTAGTCCCCCGTCTTGGCGATGTTGAGAGATTTTTTTAAATGTTAAGGCAATTTCTTGCAATTCTACACATTTCTCCATGAAGTCAAGACACATTTAAAGCTAATTGCACGCTGTTCGTTAAAATGTTTCCATGATTTGTTTTTTACTCAAACATAAAATCAACTACTGAATTCATTGTTTTTAGAATTTAAAAATGTCCCTGTCTAGCTTTTATTTTGGTGATTTTCATAATATAATCTTTGACAAATAACAAAAACTTATCTTTACTACATACTTCATATCTGAAGTATGTGTCCCCTCAGGGGGAGGGGTGATAGAGGTTATGCTGTGACAAATCAATAGGGCCTCTTATACAAGGCAAAAGGTCCCAGTCATTAGCATGCGTTTCAATGCCCGGTGTGGGGGCCGGGGCGGAGGTTTGCATCTGTCCCATGAAGGCAGGGTGATATCTATCGGGCATAGAGGAGTGGAGATCTGAATACAGAGGAGTTAATCAATGAATAATTCAAGAGTGCAGCCCCTGCTCTCCCCATCCTCATTACCAGGCCGCTCTGGCTCTCCTGAATCAGGACGCCTCACCCATTCTGGGTTTGATTGCTCACCCCCATACTAACGTAACACTTCACTAATTAGGAGAGCGATAAGAAACTGTCAGCAACGATATATCGCACATCGATAAATAATTCACTTTTTTCCCCTCCAACAATCTCCATTTAAGCATTTCAAATTCCAAAGATTTCATAATGAGGCGGAGGGTGAGAGAACGACAAGGGGAGTAGCTGGTATGGCAAGATAGTGAAAATGAGTGATGGTGTTAACTTGGAGAGCGTTTGAGGTGTACTGTAAAGTTGTACAATTTAAAGCCATGTCACAATAAGGTGGCATGTGAGAAAGACCAAAGTTCAAATGGTGGGTTTTTTCCCCTTTCAAATATGTTCAGTATTTCATTGAGCCCGTCTGGTATGCCAGATGGGAGGGTTTGCACTTTTGTTATTATTTAATTGATGTGGGCGTTACCTCGAGACAGTCGTTGAAGAGAAAGAGTGTGACATTTTCACCTCGGTCACAGGGTTTGTCTCCCAGGGCGATGGTTTCCACCCTGTGGACCAGGCTGCGGTGGGACGAGAGCAGGTTGGCCTAAAGAGAGAAAAGGAAGGATGAATCACACTCAACTAGAGGTCGACCGATTAATCGGAATGGGCGGTATTTTTGGGCGCCGATTCTGAAAATTTTAGACCTTTCTTTATCTAGGCAAGTCAGTTAAGAACACATTCTTATTTTCAATGACGGCCTAGGAACGGTGGGTTAACTGCCTTGTTCAGGGGCAGAACGACAGATGCTCACCTTGTCAGCTCGGGGGATCCAATCTTGCAACCTTACAGTTAACTAGTCCAACGCTATAACCACCTGCCTCTCTGTGCACTCCACAAGGAGACTGCCTGTTACGCGAATGCAGTAGAAGCCAAGGTAAGTTGCTAGCTAGCATTAAACTTATCTTACAAAAAAACATCATAATCACTAGTTATAACTACACATGGTGGATGATATTACTAGTTTATCTAGCGTGTCCTGCGTTGCATATAAAACGATGCAACGCTGGGGGATGATTTAACAAAAGCGCATTTGAGAAAAAAAAGCACAATCGTTGGACGACTCTACCTAACCATACACACTAATGCCTTTCTTAAAATCATTACACAGAAGTATATATTTTTAAACCTGCATATTTAGCTAAAAGAAATCCAGGTTAGCAGGCAATATTAACCAGGTGAAATTGTCACTTCTCTTGCGTTCATTGCACGCAGAGTGAGGGTATATGCAACAGTTTGGGCAGCCTGGCTCATTGCGAAATAATTTGCCAGAAATTTTACGTAATTATGACATAACATTTAAGGTTGTGCAATGTAAGAGGAATATTTAGACTTATGCCACCCGTTAGATAAAATACCGAACGGATCCATATTTCACTGAAATAATAAACGTTTTGTTTTTGAAATGATAGTTTCCGGATTCAACCATATTAATGACCTAAGGCTCGTATTTCTGTGTGTGATGTTATAATAAAGTCTATGATTTGATAGAGCAGTCTGACTGAGCGATGGTAGGCAGCAGCAGGCTCGTAAGCATTCATTCAAATAGCACTTTAGTGCGTTTTGCCAGCAGCTCTTCGCAAGCACAGCGCTGTTTATGACTTCAAGCCTATCAGCCTAATGGCTGGTGTAACCGATGTGAAATGGCTAGCTAGTTAGCGGGGTGCGCGCTAATAGCGTTTCAAACGTCACTCGCTCTGAAACTTGGAGTAGTTATTCCCCTTGCTCTGCATGGGTAACGCTGCTTCGAGGGTGGCTGTTGTCGTTGTGTTCCTGGTTTGAGCCAGGAACACAACGAGGAGAGGGACGGAAGCTATACTGTTACACTGGCAATACTAAAGTGCCTATAAGAACATCCAATAGTCAAAGCTATAGGAAATACAAATGGTAGAGAGAAATAGTCCTATAAATACTATATTAACTATAACCTAAAACCTCTTACCTTGGAATATTGAAGTCTCATGTTAAAAGGAACCACCAACTTTCATATGTTCTCATGTTCTGAGCAAGGAACTCAAACGTTAGCTTTTTTACAGGGCACATATTGCACTTTTACTTCTCCAACACTTTGTTTTTGCATTATTTAAACCAAATTGAACATGTTTCATTATTTATTTGAGGCTAAATGAATTTTTATTGATTTATTATATTGTTAAAATAAGTGTTCATTGAGTATTGTTGTAATGACAATTACAAATAAAAAATCAAATATATATATTTTTAATCGGCCAATTAAATCGGTATCGGCGTTGAAAAATCATAATCGGTCGACCTCTACACTCAAACAAAGACATCCAACAGCCATTTGTGAATAAATAAATAAACATCACCAGAGATACCTTCATGATTCAATCACAGGCCTCATTTAAAGCTTGAAACCTTAGTGGTGAAACTGCCACATTCGTTTGGGATATTACAACAAAGTTACTGCAGTCAACAAAAACGTATTTTCCCATTGCACGGGCAATAGAGCACAATATGTACTGCAAGCATTTTTTACCATGCTGCCAGCTCCGCAATAGAAACAAAAATGGTGGCACTGTTCCCCGCGACTGCAGATTCCATCTTTAAAGGGCCATAATTGTAATTAAATGGGTCTAAATCTAAAGATTGGATATTCAGTTTTATTCATTTGGATGCTCTGCTTAGGGCTGTGGCGGTCACAAAATTGTCAGCCGGTGATTGTCATACAAATAACTGCTGGTCTCACGGTAATTGACCGTTAATTAACTTACGTTAAGCGCCGTCGGCTTCCACGCATAGCCTTCAATCCACTGAGGCGAACCTTGGGAACATCTACATTTGAAAAATTCTAATAATTTAATATATAGCCTACACCATCACAGTAAATCCATTATTTCTTTAGACAGGTAAAAAAAAAAAAAAGTTAAATCAAAATGTATTTTATATTTGAGATTCTTCAAAATAGCCACTCTTTGTCTTGACAACTTTGCAAACTCTTAGCATTCTCTCAACCAGCTTCAGCTGGAATGCTTTTCCAACAGTCTTGAAGGAGTTCCCACATACGCTGAGCACTTGTTGGCTGCTTTTCCTTCTCTCTGCAGTCCGACTCATCCCAAACCATCTAAATTGGGTTGAGGTCAGTGGATTGTGAAGGCCAGGTCATCTGATGCAGCAGTCCATCACTATGTATGGACTCAGACCGAAGGACAAATTTCCACCGGTCTAATGTCCATTGCTCGTGTTTCTTGGCCCAAGCAAGTCTCTTCTTCTTATTGGTGTCCTTTAGTAGTGGTTTCGTTGCAGCAATTCGACCATGAAGGCCTGATTCACACAGTCTCCGCTGAACTGTTGATGTTGAGATATGTCTGTTACTTGAAATCTGAAGCATTTATGTGGGCTGCAATTTCTGAGGCTGGTAACTCTAATGAACTTATCCTCTGCAGCAGAGGCAAGTCTGGGTCTTCCATTCCTGTGGCGGTGCTCGTGAGAGCCCGTTTCTTCACTGAGCTTGATGGTTTTTTGCGACTACACTTGCAGAAATGTTCAAAGTTCTTGACATTTTCCGTCTTGACTGACCTTCAGGTCTTAAAGTAATGGAGTGTCATTTCTTCGCTTATTTGAGCTGTTCTTGCCATAATAAGGACTTGTTCTTTTACCAAATAAAAGAACAAGTCCTTATACCCCCTAACTTGTCACAACACAAATTATTTTCTCAAACGCATTAAGAAGGAAAGAAATCCCACAAATGAACTTTAGGCGGCACACCTGTTAATTGAAATGAATTCCAGAGGACTACCTCATGAAGCTGGTTGAGAATGCCAAGAGTATGCAAAGCTGTCAAGGCAAAGTGTTGCTATTTGAAATATATTTTGATTTGTTTAACACCTTCTTGGTTACTACATGATTCCATGTCTTATTTCATAGTTTTGATGTCTTCACTATTATTCTACAATGTAGAAAATAGTCAAAATAAAGAAAAACCCTTGAATGAGTTGGTGTTCTAAAACTTTTGACCGGTAGTGTATTCATAGTGTGTGCAAATATTTTTTATAGCTTCCAGTTAATTTCGCTGTTAGTCAGCACCTCCACAATAAATAAATTTTCTCTGGGTGTGCACCAGCTCATGCTTTCTATTAGACAGGTCTAAAGAAACATGATATGAAGAAAATAAAGCCAATTTCAGAAGACAGAATAGCATATTCTGAGTCGTCTTTATGTTAGGCCCTGATCTGGCTATGCCAAATGGCTGTGGACTACACTAGTTTATTTAGCAGGCAAGATTTGCTTTTAATTACTGTGGCATTATTTTAAAGTAAGAACACAATTGAACATAGCTGAATAAAATAAAATTTTCCCCAAGCGATTCCCAAGGAAGTGCGCACATGCGGCTATTCCGTGTTGAGCAGTTAACAAAGTAGGTCCTCCTATATGTTTAATTTAGTTATTCATGCAACTTTAATTGTGGTACAAATGTTAGGCTATAGGTTTTGATTTCTAATACATTCCAAGGATGCATGATGCAAGTAATGATTTTTTAAATGGCATGAAAGGCAAGCACTCTGCTCCGTTTCTTGCACAGGCTGCACACACTTAATCAGTCTCTCATTCACAATTTGACAATGCTATCGCCAATCGCAATTCGATTGCGCAAAGACTGGGTTTATAAGAACATGTTTGACAATGCTCTGTAGGCTACATACAGTGGGGAGAACAAGTTTTTGATACCTGCAAAATCAGCAGTGTTTTCCTACTTACAAAGCATGTAGAGGTCTGTAATTTTTTTATCATAGGTACACTTCAACTGTGAGAGATGGAATCTAAAACAAAAAAACAGAAAATCCCATTGTATGATTTTTAAGTAATTAATTAGCATTTTATTACATTACATAACTATTTGATACATCAGAAAAGCAGAACTTAATATTTGGTACAGAAACCTTTGCTTGCAATTACAGAGCTCATATGTTTCCTGTAGTTCTTGACCATTTTTGCACACACTGCAGCAGGGATTTTGGCCCACTCCTCCATATCCTTCAGGTTTTGGGGCTGTAGCTGGGCAATACAGACTTTCAGCTCCCTCCAAAGATGTTCTATTGGGTTCAGGTCTGGAGACTGGCTAGGCTACTCCAGGACGTTGAGATGCTTCTTACGAAGCTACTCCTTAGTTGCCCTGGCTGTGTGTTTTGGGTCGTTGTCATGCTGGAAGACCCAGCCACGACTCATCTTCAATGCTCTTACTGAGGGAAGGAGGTTGTTGGCCAAGATCTTGCAATACGTGGCCCCATCCATCCTCCCCTCAATACGGTGCAGTCGTCTTGTCCCCTTTGCAGAAAAGCATCCCCAAAGAAGGATGTTTCCACCTACATGCTTCACGGTTGGGATGGTGTTCTTGGGGTTGTACTCATCCTTTTTCCTCCAAACACAGCGAGTGGAGTTTAGACCAAAAAGCTCTATTTTTGTCTCATCAGACCACATGACCTTCTCCCATTCCTCCTCTGGATCATCCAGATGGTCATTGGCAAACTTCAGACAGGCCTGGACATGCGTTGGCTTGAGCAGGGGGACATTGCCAGCACTGCAGGATTTTTTCTTCCATTTTCTAATAATTGCGCCAACAGTTGTTGCCTTCTCACCAAGCTGCTTGCATATTGTCCTGTAGCCCATCCCAGCCTTGTGCAGGTCTACAATTTTATCCCTGATGTCCTTACACAGCTCTCTGGTCTTGGCCATTGTGGAGAGGTTGGAGTCTGTTTGATTGAGTGTGTGGACAGGTGTCTTTTATACAGGTAACGAGTTCAAACAGGTGCAGTTAATACAGGTAATGAGTGGAGAACAGGAGGGCTTCTTAAAGAAAAACGAACAGGTCTGTGAGAGCTGGAATTTTTACTGGTTGGTAGGTGATCAAATACTTATGTCATGCAATAAAATGCAAATTAATTACTTAAAAATCATACAATGTGATTATCTGGATTTTTGTTTTAGATTCCGTCTCTCACGGTTGAAGTGTACCCATGATAAAAATTACAGACCTCTACATGCTTTGTAAGTAGGAAAACCTGCAAAATCAGCAGTGTATCAAATACTTGTTCTCCCCACTGTATATATGGGCTATCCAACTGTGTTCCAGGGGTCTTGGGCCTTTATGCTACGTTTGGAGTTATTTGGCGACTTTAGTTGTGATACAAACCTTATCAAAACACATTGGCCTATGGGCAAGGCTACATGACGCACGCAACTATGATTGGAAAAGTCGCAAAAATGCGCTGTTTCTAGCCTTAGACTGCACACGCTGGGCATCCTTCACAAGTGATAATATTCTCACCCCATCAGACTATTCTCAATTTAATCCAGTCTTTCACAGTATATATATATATATCAATTTATTTTTAGGGTAATTGACCATTTCCATGCACCTGTCGGAACAGGGGCTGGGTAAAAAAAACATCTATATACACTTGAATAGTGAATGGAGGACGCTTTTCATGCCAGCCAGGTAGGCTACTCCGATTGTAATGCAAAGCAAAGAGCTTAATATTAGGAAACAAATATATAGTAGGCCTTGCCTATGGAAAGCTGATGGAATCCTCTTGTTAATAGAGGCCATCAAAACTCAGTTCTCACTCAATTGCATAGCCTGTAAAAATGTAGCGCAAAATGGGCTTATAGGAACACGGATTTCATTCCATGCATCAACCAGCTATGAGGAGCTGGCTCTCACAGCGCAACAGACAATCCTATTCCTCTCAAACGGTGAATGTCAGGGCTCTCATGAAGTGTTTGGTTTGATTTTCGATCTGCATTGATGTCAGAATGTTTAGAGGGACCTGAGTACCGGCCATTAGTGACTTACAGTTAGCAAGTTTGGTAGACTACTAGTGACCATCAGTGGCATCAGAGCTCAAGTTTTGGAGAAGCCTAGTTAACGTGACCCAACGATAACGTGGAATTTGACAGCGGTCATGACTTAATATGTGGCATTAATATAGTCACCCTAACAGCCCTAGCTCTGCTTAACCAAATCCAGATAAGAGCTATCCTCACTGCCCAGAGCCAGAGGTGTACCAATTCACTCCCTCTAGTACCAACTCAAGTCCACTATGATCACCTCAAAACAGGACACCAGAACACAGAAGAATGGCTTGGTTCACATTATACACACAGCGCAACAAAAATTCTATCCAGAATGTAGCTTGAAACATGCACAATAAGCCATGCATTACAAGATAAACATATGCATTGAACAGTGCAAAAAATGCATCCCAGGGAAATTTGAAATATGGGTATCAGCCTGAACGCATAGGGAGAGGCCTGACCGTTAGTGTGTTGAAGGACAGCCATTTACAGATTCAAGGCTCAACAAAGCTTGCCACATTCTAGTGACGAAATACACAAACTTACAGGGCAGCCATCAACTTCATAGACAACATCAAAGATCTGCTTCTGTCCCTCTGTCTTTCTCTTGTCTTCGTTTATATGACTGGGGGATAAAATGCAATCAGTTTAGCCAACTGATACTACAATAATTTTATGTAAATATGAGGGATAATGAATGAAGCTTCAACTTCATTACAATAAAATGCTTCAGGCATTGCTGGAAATGCACAGTTGACTCACGTCATAACTTCCTTGAGTGATTCGATTGCCTTCTCCAAAGTGATTTTGTCAGGGTTGTCATCGGCAGTGTGCTTCTTAATATCTGCAGCATGGATGGGGTCAATGGACAATAACATACATAATTGATAGAATAATGAAAAGTCAACGGCAAACTGATATGACAAGGACAAATTTGTAACAGTGGATAAAGGCGAGGAGCATATTTTTCCTTTATGACACTTCAGTTGCAAATCAAGCACTCTTCATACTAGTGTTGTCACGATAACAGAATTTTGAATTCGATACCAGGTTTAGTATCACGATACTCTATACCAAAACGATGCCACGGCAACAAAAAAAAGAGAGGGGAGAATTTTTGGGTGGAAGGCTAAACTAGTTGCAACATAGATGACTTAAATTTCTCAAAACAATGTGCAACACAGTAAATGTAATGTAGGCCTGCTTACCGGTTATAATTGATCCGTGTTACATTTAAAATGACATCAAATTTCATTCAGCCCTGGTCTCCCGTATGCAGTCACGTCGAATTGTGGAGCACTTTGCTGATACTGTTTCAAAAAAGTGCAGTTGGCGCTAGTTTTTTTAGGAGTTGAAAAATAAATGAGGTTGTGATGGAAAGCTGGTCTTTTTAACAAGGGCCAACAAAAGTGCTTTCAAAGTGTTTCCCGTGTTCCCTTAAAGCTGACTCCCCTTTGCATGCACAAGAAACTAAGCCTAGTACTGCCTTGATAGAATTCAGACAAATTGACAGACACGATCCGCTCAGTCAGTTTACGACATGAGAAACATTTGATAGAAGTAACAGAAATACTACAACTGAACCGTTTTTAATGTTGTAGTATCTAAAAAGTACCACAGTTTCACGATACCGTGCAACACTTCTTCATACTGCAGCTGAGGAGAATGCATTGCAATTAGTACTTCTATCATAGCACATATGCAGCATGTTGCTCAACACGTGGCTGTCAAGTGTGAGCAGTGTGTGTGGTGTAGTCTACCGTTGAGAAGGAGGGCAACGCTTGGCAGTCTCTGCACGGGGCGAATCAGAAGCTCCACCAGCTTCTGCCGCCCACACTCGGGCTTCGACTGATTGATCTGGAGGCAAGAAAACACTAATGTTGAAGGAGAGGAGACCTGACAGATGTCGCAAACTACTCATATAAACATGCTCAGAGTTTCTCAAAGCTTACTTCACATAAAGAGATGAGAAATGAATGATCTTCAACGAGGCATATGGTAACGTCAAAACCCACACGGATGTATACACGAATGTACAGTCTCACATACCTTGAGGAAAGCATGGAAACGTGGCTTCTGCTTCTCACACCTCACTATCGTATCCTTGCTCATCTCAAAGAAGTTGACGAATGGTGGGTAAGCCTTCACCAGGTCTTTAGACTGACAGAGACAAAGGAACAGTCACTATGTCCAAAATGGCTAAATACAACATAGTCACAACAAAGGCTTGTTATACTCACGTATTTGAGAATGATGTCCCCGACACTCTTGTCTTCAGACCAGTCCATAACCAGCACTTCCAGATCGGCCTGTCAAAACAACCCAATAAGCAGAGCCACACAGAGGGCCTTTATATGACTACTGCAGACTGAACCCTTGTTCGGGTCATTAGGGCAACGCACAATTGGCCCAGCGTCCTCCAAGTTTGGCCGGGGTAGGCCGTCATTGTAAATAAGAATTTGTTCTTAACGGACTTGCCTAGTAAAAAATAAATAAAAACTTTTGACATTTCCAGGAGAGAAGTGCTTACCTTTATCCTGGTGTGTACATCATAGATCTCTGGGATGCTGCCAAAGATGGTCTTGATTTCTTCCTGAGCCAAAATGGGTCCTCCAACTTGGTCTTCCTTTTCCAGGGGGAGTTTGAACAACTACAGGAATAGACATTTCAGGTGAGACACAGCCCAGATCCCACTATTCCCTTAACCAATACCCCCCCCCAATACAGATACCATTGACTTATATATGGGTGGAGAAGTCAACCAACTGGCTGTGAAACAAGTGGTTTAGATAAGGCCTCACTATTTCAGACTGAATATTACAACCAGAATGTCATAAAAAACGTAGACACTAAATCTATTTTCAGCATTGGGGAAGAGAAAAATATTTATAGAGTGCAGGTATGTATTAAATATAACAAGCCAACCTCCCTTCCCATCTAATCAAAGACTTAGAAAACACCCAAACAATAGGTCTTTAAATCTAATCAACTACCAGGAATTAATCCCATTAAAATTCCTGTGATCTAGCCAAGCTATATTCAGCTTTCCCTGTAAAAGGTATAAAAAGAGGCTCTAAATGGCTTTTAATTACATTTGTCCTAATAAAAACACATTTTAACGAGCGCCCAACATGTGTGAATCATAATGGAAAATTAGTATTCAAGCCCACTCTTGGCAGATCAGCTTATCGGCGAACTTCAGAAGGCAGTGGACATGAGGGCGACCTGTCAGCAGTCAGTGTTAAAGACCATTTGATGTGAAGATTGCCATCTGTCTCATCTGAGCTTGCATGGTGTAGTGGACATGGGGCAGAGGATATAATACTACTGGTTACTTCATAGGGGTGAGTGAGCACATTATTTTTGGCATAGTGATGTTTGCCTAACCAGAGAGTGAGCGAGGACATTCCATTCTACTGGTATCATAGTAATGCTATAGCAAGCAGAGAGAGATGGAGAGCTGCCAAAGTGGGAGCAATGAGACAAGGAAAGGCCTGAGGCTTGGATCGATGAGCAACAGAGTGAGTGGTGTGAGTGGGAGCCTGCCTTCCTTGCTGACAGTCCTGATGCTCATAATCCTATTCATTTTCTCCCCCACTGGTCACTGGACTCAGGCACCGGTGGGACAGCCTGATAAGGACCCTAGCATCCCCGGTGGTGTTATGTGAACCCATGTCCACAGCAGCAGCAACAACAACAAACCTGCATGACTGTGGTGAGAATATCCACATAGTTGCTCTCTGTCTGGTATAACTCCTTGGAGACCTGCCATCTTGCAGACTGCTTCAGGACAGCAGGTGTAGAGCTCTTCGACGGCCGGGAGTGTTCTGGGAAAGTGAGAGAGAGAGTCAAGAAGTGAATATTGATTGAGACAGTGGAGAAAAACATGTTTTCTTCGACAACACACAATCCAGAACTTCTGTACTTTTTGACTTCCTGTATGTCTCATAGTTGAGGAAATAAGAGTATATTGTCTAACATGCAAAGTGAGAGCTACTCTGTGGAAGCGTTGGGCTTTTGTCTTAGCTAGCGAGAATCGTTTGAGAAGGCAACAAGTGTATTTCATATCATCTTACCCTCAAATCAACTTGGAGCTTTAACAATCTACTATTCTTCCTCTTGTACCTCTGATCAGCAAGACAGCACAAAAAAAAAAAACTTATACAGTTTCTAATATAATGCAAAATCAGATTCCATCACAGTGACAGTTCAACTGAGTGACCTGTCTTCTCCTGGCCTGCGCTAAGATAGAGTGACTCCTGGGACGAGTCCATCCATGAAGCCTCCTCAGTCTCTGTGGCCTGGGCCGGCTGGGGGCATGGGAGGCCCTCTAGTGTGCCGGTCTCCTGCTGAAGGGTAGGGGTGCTAGTGCAGTGGAAGGTCCACTCTTGGTCTGCCCCCCTACTCCTCTCTCTGGCACTCCTCATCCTCCTCTGCCTGCTGGTCTCAGCACATACACTCATACGCCTGCTGCGCTCTACACTGTTCTCTGAAAGACAGGGTGTTCAGTCTCATTGGGGGGGGTTCAAACAGAATAGCAGAGCGTGTTGCTTCTTCCTGCCTCCCTCTGCAACCAGCAGTGACTGTCCCCACAGTCTATGACAGGGCCCTGATTACAACTGACGTGAGACCCTAATTATGCTATAAACCCTGTCTCTTTTTGCCTGCAATAACTTTTAACGAGGACAGAGGGGCTTATTAACAACCGTCAAAGTGTTCCCAGAACTGTGACATGACGTCTGGCTGATTATGAGTGACTATGGCTCCTCTCACCTGCCAGGGCCTTGCAGGTCTCTGGGGTGTTGGAGATGTCCAGCAGAGAACCAATGGACAGGGAGTGCTCAGCAGAAGGCCTCTTGCGGGGGGGAGGGAAGGGGGAGATCTCCGTCTCCTTGGTGAGCTGGGCCAGAGTGTCCCTCAGACGCCTCCTCTTCCGGTTACTGTTTGGTGTGTTGAGGGACAGCAGGGACACAGCCTTCTTCATCACAGGACTGTCCATCTGAGAGTAGGAGAGTAGCAGAAACATGGGCATGACTGATGAAGGTGTATGGAGATAACAAGTTTGACGAAACCCCCACCCCAATAATTTCACCTAGTTTATTAAGCAAATCGTGAGGATGTGTGCGACACAGGTATAGAAAATCAGCAGTGTCCATTCCACCGTAGAGATTTCTGCATATATCTGGACTGACTCAGACAGAACTTACCTTCTCATAGAAGTACATGGACTCCCCTGCTCTGGCATCCATCTGTATGCTCCCCCAGAACCACTTGAACAGTCAAAGAAACAGAAACAGAGTTTTGATACAAGGCAGGGAACACCAGTGTTGACTCTCTCTGTTCAAATTACGTGCCTTGTCGAAAGGAAAATTAAATATTGATCCATCCAAGTCAGTATATCAATACAACTAAACACATTGAATAGAATACTTATTTTACATACGGTTTAGAAAAATAACAATTCTTATTTTCCAAGACTCGACAGTGCCAAGGTATTAGAAAAATGCATTAATTTGAGGATCATAAATGCCTGAATTTTAGGTAGTATGCTTCAGTCAGACAAACTGTTCATATGCTGTTGTTTTTTATGTTTATGTCTGCCTCCCCCCGGTTCAGTGATGTAAGCTGACATCTACCACATTGAAGTGCTCACCTCCTGTTTGACAACATAAAGTCTCTTTGACGGGACGAATGGCAGCTCCTTGACAGAGTTTTCCTCCACCACCATGTGAGTGCACTTCTCATCGCCAACCTCCAAGTAGCTGCCGCCTAGGAGAAACACATTAGGATTAAGGTTTTAGAAACTCCAAAAGGACTCCATAAAAATAAAACACTATTGAAGAGGAACATGTGCATGCAGAGCAGCTTTTGTAAAGACTAGACATAACAAATCAAAGAATTTAAAAAATACTGAAACGGTCTAACGAATCAGCAAGATCTCAGGCCAATACCATGTTTGACTGTCCTTTCCTCCATGTTGGTCTTGTCTTCGTCTGAGAAGCCCAGGAAGCTCAGCGCACAGTCTTGAAAGGGAGGAACTTTGAACTCTGTGCGGAACTCTTCATCTCCAGCATGGAACTTACTGTAGGAACAGGTGGTTGTCAGAACCTATGCATGTACACAGAGTATACAAAACATTAAGAACACCTGCCTTTTCCATGACAGACTGACCAAGTGAATCCATGTGAAAGCTATGATCCCTTATTGATGTTACTTGTTAAATCCACTTTAAAATCAGTGAAGATGAAGGGGAGACGACAGGTTAAATAAGAGTTTTTAAACCTTGAGACAATTGAGGCATGGATTGTGTATGTGTGCCATTCAGAGGGTGAACGGGCAAGACAAAACATGCAA